>NC_053490.1:357952443-358093433 GCF_905171775.1 Rana temporaria | reverse complement strand
CAAACGTGCAGTTTGATCGACTGAGTTTATGTGCAAAAACACAGCAAACGTATAGTATGATCGACTGAGTTTATGGGCAAAAACACAGCAAACTTATAGTAAGATCGACTTAGTTTATGGGCAAAAAACACAGCAAACGTGCGGTATGATCGACTGAGTTTATGGGCAACAACACAGCAAACTTATAGTAAGATCGACTGAGTTTATGGGGAAAAAACACAGCAAATGTGCAGTATGATCAACTGAGTTTATGGGCAAAAACACAGCAAACGTATAGTATGATCGACTGAATTTATGGGCAAAAACACAGCAAACTTATAGTAAGATCGACTGAGTTTATGGTCAAAAAACACAGCAAACGTGCAGTATGATCGACTGAGTTTATGGGCAAAAACACAGCAAACTTATAGTAAGATCGACTGAGTTTATGGGCAAAATCACAGCACACGTGCAGTATGATCGACTGAGTTTATGGGCAAAAACACAGCAAACTTATAGGAAGATCGACTGAGTTTATGGGAAAAAACACAGCAAACGTGCAGTTTGATCGACTGAGTTTATGTGCAAAAACACAGCAAACGTATAGTATGATCGACTGAATTTATGGGCAAAAACACAGCAAACTTATAGTAAGATCGACTGAGTTTATGGGCAAAAAACACAGCAAACGTGCAGTATGATCGACTGAGTTTATGGGCAAAAACACAGCAAACTTATAGTAAGATCGACTGAGTTCATGGGCAAAATCACAGCACACGTGCAGTATGATCGACTGAGTTTATGTGCAAAAACACAGCAAACTTATAGTAAGATCGACTGAGTTTATGGGCAAAAACACAGCAAACTTATAGTAAGATCGACTGAGTTCATGGGCAAAAAACACAGCAAACGTGCAGTATGATCGACTGAGTTTATGGGCAAAAACACAGCAAACGTATAGTATGATCGACTGAGTTTATGGGCAAAAACACAGCAAACGTGCAGTATGATCGACTGAGTTTATGTGCAAAAACACAGCAAACTTATAGTAAGATCGACTGAGTTTATGGGCAAAAAACACAGCAAACGTGCAGTTTGATCGACTGAGTTTATGGGCAAAAACACAGCAAATGTATAGTACGATCGACTGAATTTATGGGCAAAAACACAGCAAACTTATAGTAAGATCGACTGAGTTCATGGGCAAAAAACACAGCAAACGTGCAGTATGATCGACTGAGTTTATGGGCAAAAACACAGCAAACTTATAGTAAGATCGACTGAGTTTATGGGAAATAACACAGCAAACGTGCAGTTTGATCGACTGAGTTTATGGGCAAAATCACAGCACACGTGCAGTATGATCGACTGAGTTTATGGGAAAAAAACACAGAAAACGTGCAGTATGATCGACTGAGTTTATGGGCAAAAACACAGCAAACGTATAGTATGATCGACTGAATTTATGGGCAAAAACACAGCAAACTTATAGTAAGATCGACTGAGTTTATGGGCAAAAAACACAGCAAACGTGCAGTATGATCGACTGAGTTTATGGGCAAAAACACAGCAAACGTATAGTATGATCGACTGAATTTATGGGCAAAAACACAGCAAACTTATAGTAAGATCGACTGAGTTTATGGGCAAAAAACACAGCAAACGTGCAGTATGATCGACTGAGTTTATGGGCAAAAACACAGCAAACTTATAGTAAGATCGACTGAGTTCATGGGCAAAATCACAGCACACGTGCAGTATGATCGACTGAGTTTATGGGCAAAAACACAGCAAACGTATAGTATGATTGACTGAGTTTATGGGCAAAAACACAGCAAACGTGCAGTATGATCGACTGAGTTTATGGGCAAAAACACAGCAAACTTATAGTAAGATCGACTGAATTTATGGGCAAAAACACAGCAAACTTATAGTAAGATCGACTGAGTTTATGGGCAAAAAACACAGCAAACGTGCAGTATGATCGACTGAGTTTATGGGCAAAAACACAGCAAACTTATAGTAAGATCGACTGAGTTCATGGGCAAAATCACAGCACACGTGCAGTATGATCGACTGAGTTTATGTGCAAAAACACAGCAAACTTATAGTAAGATCGACTGAGTTTATGGGCAAAAACACAGCAAACTTATAGTAAGATCGACTGAGTTCATGGGCAAAAAACACAGCAAACGTGCAGTATGATCGACTGAGTTTATGGGCAAAAACACAGCAAACGTATAGTATGATCGACTGAGTTTATGGGCAAAAACACAGCAAACGTGCAGTATGATCGACTGAGTTTATGTGCAAAAACACAGCAAACTTATAGTAAGATCGACTAAGTTTATGGGCAAAAAACACAGCAAACGTGCAGTATGATCGACTGAGTTTATGGGCAAAAACACAGCAAATGTATAGTACGATCGACTGAATTTATGGGCAAAAACACAGCAAACTTATAGTAAGATCGACTGAGTTTATGGGCAAAAAACACAGCAAACGTGCAGTATGATCGACTGAGTTTATGGGCAAAAACACAGCAAACTTATAGTAAGATCGACTGAGTTTATGGGCAAAAACACAGCAAACTTATAGTAAGATCGACTGAGTTTATGGACAAAAAACACAGCAAACGTGCAGTATGATCGACTGAGTTTATGGGCAACAACACAGCAAATTTATAGTAAGATCGACTGAGTTTATGGGCAAAAAACACAGCAAACGTGCAGTATGATCGACTGAGTTTATGGGCAAAAACACAGCAAACGTGCAGTATGATCGACTGAGTTTATGGGCAAAAACACAGCAAACTTATAGTAAGATCGACTGAGTTTATGGTCAAAAAACACAGCAAACGTGCAGTATGATCGACTGAGTTTATGGGCAAAATCACAGCACACGTGCAGTATGATCGACTGAGTTTATGGGCAAAAACACAGCAAACTTATAGGAAGATCGACTGAGTTTATGGGAAAAAACACAGCAAACGTGCAGTTTGATCGACTGAGTTTATGTGCAAAAACACAGCAAACTTATAGTATGATCGACTGAGTTTATGGGCAAAAACACTGCAAACTTATAGTAAGATCGACTGAGTTTATGGGAAAAAACACAGCAAACGTGCAGTTTGATCGACTGAGTTTATGTGCAAAAACACAGCAAACGTATAGTATGATCGACTGAGTTTATGGGCAAAAACACAGCAAACTTATAGTAAGATCGACTTAGTTTATGGGCAAAAAACACAGCAAACGTGCGGTATGATCGACTGAGTTTATGGGCAACAACACAGCAAACTTATAGTAAGATCGACTGAGTTTATGGGGAAAAAACACAGCAAATGTGCAGTATGATCGACTGAGTTTATGGGCAAAAACACAGCAAACTTATAGTAAGATCGACTGAGTTTATGGGCAAAAAACACAGCAAACGTGCAGTATGATCGACTGAGTTTATGGGCAAAAACACAGCAAACGTATAGTATGATCGACTGAATTTATGGGCAAAAACACAGCAAACTTATAGTAAGATCGACTGAGTTTATGGTCAAAAAACACAGCAAACGTGCAGTATGATCGACTGAGTTTATGGGCAAAAACACAGCAAACTTATAGTAAGATCGACTGAGTTTATGGGCAAAAAACACAGCAAACGTGCGGTATGATCGACTGAGTTTATGGGCAAAAACACAGCAAACCTATAGTATGATCGACTGAGTTCATGGGCAAAAACACAGCAAACTTATAGTAAGATCGACTGAGTTTATGGTCAAAAAACACAGCAAACGTGCAGTATGATCGACTGAGTTTATGGGCAAAATCACAGCACACGTGCAGTATGATCGACTGAGTTTATGGGCAAAAACACAGCAAACTTATAGTAAGATCGACTGAGTTTATGGGAAAAAACACAGCAAACGTGCAGTTTGATCGACTGAGTTTATGTGCAAAAACACAGCAAACTTATAGTATGATCGACTGAGTTTATGGGCAAAAACACTGCAAACTTATAGTAAGATCGACTGAGTTTATGGGAAAAAACACAGCAAACGTGCAGTTTGATCGACTGAGTTTATGTGCAAAAACACAGCAAACGTATAGTATGATCGACTGAGTTTATGGGCAAAAACACAGCAAACTTATAGTAAGATCGACTTAGTTTATGGGCAAAAAACACAGCAAACGTGCGGTATGATCGACTGAGTTTATGGGCAACAACACAGCAAACTTATAGTAAGATCGACTGAGTTTATGGGGAAAAAACACAGCAAATGTGCAGTATGATCGACTGAGTTTATGGGCAAAAACACAGCAAACGTATAGTATGATCGACTGAATTTATGGGCAAAAACACAGCAAACTTATAGTAAGATCGACTGAGTTTATGGTCAAAAAACACAGCAAACGTGCAGTATGATCGACTGAGTTTATGGGCAAAAACACAGCAAACTTATAGTAAGATCGACTGAGTTTATGGGCAAAATCACAGCACACGTGCAGTATGATCGACTGAGTTTATGGGCAAAAACACAGCAAACTTATAGGAAGATCGACTGAGTTTATGGGAAAAAACACAGCAAACGTGCAGTTTGATCGACTGAGTTTATGTGCAAAAACACAGCAAACGTATAGTATGATCGACTGAGTTTATGGGCAAAAACACAGAAAACTTATAGTAAGATCGACTTAGTTTATGGGCAAAAAACACAGCAAACGTGCGGTATGATCGACTGAGTTTATGGGCAAAAACACAGCAAACTTATAGTAAGATCGACTGAGTTTATGGGCAAAAAACACAGCAAACGTGCAGTATGATCGACTGAGTTTATGGGCAAAAACACAGCAAACTTATAGTAAGATCGACTGAGTTTATGGGCAAAAAACACAGCAAACGTGCAGTATGATCGACTTAGTTTATGGGCAAAAACACAGCAAACGTATAGTATGATCGACTGAGTTTATGGGCAAAAACACAGCAAACTTATAGTAAGATCGACTGAGTTTATGGGCAAAAAACACAGCAAACGTGCAGTATGATCGACTGAGTTTATGGGCAAAAACACAGCAAACTTATAGTAAGATCGACTGAGTTTATGGGAAAAAACACAGCAAACGTGCAGTTTGATCGACTGAGTTTATGTGCAAAAACACAGCAAACTTATAGTATGATCGACTGAGTTTATGGGCAAAAACACAGCAAACTTATAGTGAGATCGACTGAGTTTATGGGAAAAAACACAGCAAACGTGCAGTTTGATCGACTGAGTTTATGTGCAAAAACACAGCAAACTTATAGTAAGATCGACTGAGTTTATGGGCAAAATCACAGCACACGTGCAGTATGATCGACTGAGTTTATGGGCAAAAACACAGCAAACTTATAGTAAGATCGACTGAGTTTATGGGAATAAAACACAGCAAACGTGCAGTTTGATCGACTGAGTTTATGTGCAAAAACACAGCAAACTTATAGTATGATCGACTGAGTTTATGGGCAAAAAACACAGCAAACGTGCAGTATGATCGACTGAGTTTATGGGCAAAAACACAGCAAACTTATAGTAAGATCGACTGAGTTTATGGGCAAAATCACAGCACACGTGCAGTATGATCGTCTGAGTTTATGGGCAAAAACACAGCAAACTTATAGTAAGATCGACTGAGTTTATGGGAAAAAACACAGCAAACGTGCAGTTTGATCGACTGAGTTTATATGCAAAAACACAGCAAACTTATAGTAAGATCGACTGAGTTTATGGGCAAAAACACAGCAAACTTATAGTAAGATCGACTGAGTTCATGGGCAAAAAACACAGCAAACGTGCAGTATGATCGACTGAGTTTATGGGCAAAAACACAGCAAACTTATAGTAAGATCGACTGAGTTTATGGGCAAAATCACAGCACATGTGCAGTATGATCGACTGAGTTTATGGGCAAAAACACAGCAAACTTATAGTAAGATCGACTGAGTTTATGGGAAAAAACACAGCAAACGTGCAGTTTGATCGACTGAGTTTATGTGCAAAAACACAGCAAACTTATAGTAAGATCGACTGAGTTTATGGGCAAAAACACAGCAAACTTATAGTAAGATCGACTGAGTTTATGGACAAAAAACACAGCAAACGTGCAGTATGATCGACTGAGTTTATGGGCAACAACACAGCAAATTTATAGTAAGATCGACTGAGTTTATGGGGAAAAAACACAGCAAACGTGCAGTATGATCGACTGAGTTTATGGGCAAAAACACAGCAACTTATAGTAAGATCGACTGAGTTTATGGGCAAAAAACACAGCAAACGTGCAGTATGATCGACTGAGTTTATGGGCAAAAACACAGCAAACGTATAGTATGATCGACTGAATTTATGGGCAAAAACACAGCAAACTTATAGTAAGATCGACTGAGTTTATGGGCAAAAAACACAGCAAACGTGCAGTATGATCGACTGAGTTTATGGGCAAAAACACAGCAAACTTATAGTAAGATCGACTGAGTTCATGGGCAAAATCACAGCACACGTGCAGTATGATCGACTGAGTTTATGTGCAAAAACACAGCAAACTTATAGTAAGATCGACTGAGTTTATGGGCAAAAACACAGCAAACTTATAGTAAGATCGACTGAGTTCATGGGCAAAAAACACAGCAAACGTGCAGTATGATCGACTGAGTTTATGGGCAAAAACACAGCAAACGTATAGTATGATCGACTGAGTTTATGGGCAAAAACACAGCAAACGTGCAGTATGATCGACTGAGTTTATGTGCAAAAACACAGCAAACTTATAGTAAGATCGACTGAGTTTATGGGCAAAAAACACAGCAAACGTGCAGTATGATCGACTGAGTTTATGGGCAAAAACACAGCAAATGTATAGTACGATCGACTGAATTTATGGGCAAAAACACAGCAAACTTATAGTAAGATCGACTGAGTTCATGGGCAAAAAACACAGCAAACGTGCAGTATGATCGACTGAGTTTATGGGCAAAAACACAGCAAACTTATAGTAAGATCGACTGAGTTTATGGGAAATAACACAGCAAACGTATAGTATGATCGACTGAATTTATGGGCAAAAACACAGCAAACTTATAGTATGATCGACTGAATTTATGGGCAAAAACACAGCAAACTTATAGTAAGATCGACTGAGTTTATGGGCAAAAAACACAGCAAACGTGCAGTATGATCGACTGAGTTTATGGGCAAAAACACAGCAAACGTATAGTATGATCGACTGAATTTATGGGCAAAAACACAGCAAACTTATAGTAAGATCGACTGAGTTTATGGGCAAAAAACACAGCAAACGTGCAGTATGATCGACTGAGTTTATGGGCAAAAACACAGCAAACGTATAGTATGATCGACTGAATTTATGGGCAAAAACACAGCAAACTTATAGTAAGATCGACTGAGTTTATGGGCAAAAAACACAGCAAACGTGCAGTATGATCGACTGAGTTTATGGGCAAAAACACAGCAAACTTATAGTAAGATCGACTGAGTTCATGGGCAAAATCACAGCACACGTGCAGTATGATCGACTGAGTTTATGGGCAAAAACACAGCAAACGTATAGTATGATTGACTGAGTTTATGGGCAAAAACACAGCAAACGTGCAGTATGATCGACTGAGTTTATGGGCAAAAACACAGCAAACTTATAGTAAGATCGACTGAATTTATGGGCAAAAACACAGCAAACTTATAGTAAGATCGACTGAGTTTATGGGCAAAAAACACAGCAAACGTGCAGTATGATCGACTGAGTTTATGGGCAAAAACACAGCAAACTTATAGTAAGATCGACTGAGTTCATGGGCAAAATCACAGCACACGTGCAGTATGATCGACTGAGTTTATGTGCAAAAACACAGCAAACTTATAGTAAGATCGACTGAGTTTATGGGCAAAAACACAGCAAACTTATAGTAAGATCGACTGAGTTCATGGGCAAAAAACACAGCAAACGTGCAGTATGATCGACTGAGTTTATGGGCAAAAACACAGCAAACGTATAGTATGATCGACTGAGTTTATGGGCAAAAACACAGCAAACGTGCAGTATGATCGACTGAGTTTATGTGCAAAAACACAGCAAACTTATAGTAAGATCGACTAAGTTTATGGGCAAAAAACACAGCAAACGTGCAGTATGATCGACTGAGTTTATGGGCAAAAACACAGCAAATGTATAGTACGATCGACTGAATTTATGGGCAAAAACACAGCAAACTTATAGTAAGATCGACTGAGTTTATGGGCAAAAAACACAGCAAACGTGCAGTATGATCGACTGAGTTTATGGGCAAAAACACAGCAAACTTATAGTAAGATCGACTGAGTTTATGGGCAAAAACACAGCAAACTTATAGTAAGATCGACTGAGTTTATGGACAAAAAACACAGCAAACGTGCAGTATGATCGACTGAGTTTATGGGCAACAACACAGCAAATTTATAGTAAGATCGACTGAGTTTATGGGGAAAAAACACAGCAAACGTGCAGTATGATCGACTGAGTTTATGGGCAAAAACACAGCAAACGTATAGTATGATCGACTGAGTTTATGGGCAAAAACACAGCAAACGTGCAGTATGATCGACTGAGTTTATGTGCAAAAACACAGCAAACTTATAGTAAGATCGACTGAGTTTATGGGCAAAAAACACAGCAAACGTGCAGTATGATCGACTGAGTTTATGGGCAAAAACACAGCAAATGTATAGTACGATCGACTGAATTTATGGGCAAAAACACAGCAAACTTATAGTACGATCGACTGAATTTATGGGCAAAAACACAGCAAACTTATAGTAAGATCGACTGAGTTCATGGGCAAAAAACACAGCAAACGTGCAGTATGATCGACTGAGTTTATGGGCAAAAACACAGCAAACTTATAGTAAGATCGACTGAGTTTATGGGAAATAACACAGCAAACTTATAGTAAGATCGACTGAGTTTATGGGAAATAACACAGCAAACGTGCAGTTTGATCGACTGAGTTTATGGGCAAAATCACAGCACACGTGCAGTATGATCGACTGAGTTTATGGGCAAAAACACAGCAAACTTATAGTAAGATCGACTGAGTTTATGGGAAAAAACACAGCAAACGTGCAGTTTGATCGACTGAGTTTATGTGCAAAAACACAGCAAACTTATAGTAAGATCGACTGAGTTTATGGGTAAAAACACAGCAAACTTATAGTAAGATCGACTTAGTTTATGGGCAAAAAACACAGCAAACGTGCGGTATGATCGACTGAGTTTATGGGCAAAAACACAGCAAACGTATAGTATGATCGACTGAGTTTATGGGCAAAAACACAGCAAACTTATAGTAAGATCGACTGAGTTTATGGGCAAAAAACACAGCAAACGTGCAGTATGATCGACTGAGTTTATGGGCAACAACACAGCAAACTTATAGTAAGATCGACTGAGTTTATGGGGAAAAAACACAGCAAACGTTCAGTATGATCGACTTAGTCTATGGGCAAAAACACAGCAAACGTATAGTATGATCGACTGAGTTTATGGGCAAAAACACAGCAAACTTATAGTAAGATCGACTGAGTTTATGGGCAAAAAACACAGCAAACGTGCAGTATGATCGACTGAGTTTATGGGCAAAAACACAGCAAACTTATAGTAAGATCGACTGAGTTTATGGGCAAAAAACACAGCAAACGTGCAGTTTGATCGACTGAGTTTATGTGCAAAAACACAGCAAACTTATAGTAAGATCGACTGAGTTTATGGGCAAAATCACAGCACACGTGCAGTATGATCGACTGAGTTTATGGGCAAAAACACAGCAAACTTATAGTAAGATCGACTGAGTTTATGGGAATAAAACACAGCAAACGTGCAGTTTGATCGACTGAGTTTATGGGCAAAAACACAGCAAACTTATAGTATGATCGACTGAGTTTATGGGCAAAAAACACAGCAAACGTGCAGTATGATCGACTGAGTTTATGGGCAAAAACACAGCAAACTTATAGTAAGATCGACTGAGTTTATGGGCAAAATCATAGCACACGTGCAGTATGATCGTCTGAGTTTATGGGCAAAAACACAGCAAACTTATAGTAAGATCGACTGAGTTTATGGGAAAAAACACAGCAAACGTGCAGTTTGATCGACTGAGTTTATATGCAAAAACACAGCAAACTTATAGTAAGATCGACTGAGTTTATGGGCAAAAACACAGCAAACTTATAGTAAGATCGACTGAGTTCATGGGCAAAAAACACAGCAAACGTGCAGTATGATCGACTGAGTTTATGGGCAAAAACACAGCAAACTTATAGTAAGATCGACTGAGTTTATGGGCAAAATCACAGCACATGTGCAGTATGATCGACTGAGTTTATGGGCAAAAACACAGCAAACTTATAGTAAGATCGACTGAGTTTATGGGAAAAAACACAGCAAACGTGCAGTTTGATCGACTGAGTTTATGTGCAAAAACACAGCAAACTTATAGTAAGATCGACTGAGTTTATGGGCAAAAACACAGCAAACTTATAGTAAGATCGACTGAGTTTATGGACAAAAAACACAGCAAACGTGCAGTATGATCGACTGAGTTTATGGGCAACAACACAGCAAATTTATAGTAAGATCGACTGAGTTTATGGGGAAAAAACACAGCAAACGTGCAGTATGATCGACTGAGTTTATGGGCAAAAACACAGCAACTTATAGTAAGATCGACTGAGTTTATGGGCAAAAAACACAGCAAACGTGCAGTATGATCGACTGAGTTTATGGGCAAAAACACAGCAAACGTATAGTATGATCGACTGAATTTATGGGCAAAAACACAGCAAACTTATAGTAAGATCGACTGAGTTTATGGGCAAAAAACACAGCAAACGTGCAGTATGATCGACTGAGTTTATGGGCAAAAACACAGCAAACTTATAGTAAGATCGACTGAGTTCATGGGCAAAATCACAGCACACGTGCAGTATGATCGACTGAGTTTATGTGCAAAAACACAGCAAACTTATAGTAAGATCGACTGAGTTTATGGGCAAAAACACAGCAAACTTATAGTAAGATCGACTGAGTTCATGGGCAAAAAACACAGCAAACGTGCAGTATGATCGACTGAGTTTATGGGCAAAAACACAGCAAACGTATAGTATGATCGACTGAGTTTATGGGCAAAAACACAGCAAACGTGCAGTATGATCGACTGAGTTTATGTGCAAAAACACAGCAAACTTATAGTAAGATCGACTGAGTTTATGGGCAAAAAACACAGCAAACGTGCAGTATGATCGACTGAGTTTATGGGCAAAAACACAGCAAATGTATAGTACGATCGACTGAATTTATGGGCAAAAACACAGCAAACTTATAGTAAGATCGACTGAGTTCATGGGCAAAAAACACAGCAAACGTGCAGTATGATCGACTGAGTTTATGGGCAAAAACACAGCAAACTTATAGTAAGATCGACTGAGTTTATGGGAAATAACACAGCAAACGTGCAGTTTGATCGACTGAGTTTATGGGCAAAATCACAGCACACGTGCAGTATGATCGACTGAGTTTATGGGAAAAAAACACAGAAAACGTGCAGTATGATCGACTGAGTTTATGGGCAAAAACACAGCAAACGTATAGTATGATCGACTGAATTTATGGGCAAAAACACAGCAAACTTATAGTAAGATCGACTGAGTTTATGGGCAAAAAACACAGCAAACGTGCAGTATGATCGACTGAGTTTATGGGCAAAAACACAGCAAACGTATAGTATGATCGACTGAATTTATGGGCAAAAACACAGCAAACTTATAGTAAGATCGACTGAGTTTATGGGCAAAAAACACAGCAAACGTGCAGTATGATCGACTGAGTTTATGGGCAAAAACACAGCAAACTTATAGTAAGATCGACTGAGTTCATGGGCAAAATCACAGCAAACGTATAGTATGATTGACTGAGTTTATGGGCAAAAACACAGCAAACGTGCAGTATGATCGACTGAGTTTATGGGCAAAAACACAGCAAACTTATAGTAAGATCGACTGAATTTATGGGCAAAAACACAGCAAACTTATAGTAAGATCGACTGAGTTTATGGGCAAAAAACACAGCAAACGTGCAGTGTGATCGACTGAGTTTATGGGCAAAAACACAGCAAACTTATAGTAAGATCGACTGAGTTCATGGGCAAAATCACAGCACACGTGCAGTATGATCGACTGAGTTTATGTGCAAAAACACAGCAAACTTATAGTAAGATCGACTGAGTTTATGGGCAAAAACACAGCAAACTTATAGTAAGATCGACTGAGTTCATGGGCAAAAAACACAGCAAACGTGCAGTATGATCGACTGAGTTTATGGGCAAAAACACAGCAAACGTATAGTATGATCGACTGAGTTTATGGGCAAAAACACAGCAAACGTGCAGTATGATCGACTGAGTTTATGTGCAAAAACACAGCAAACTTATAGTAGGATCGACTAAGTTTATGGGCAAAAAACACAGCAAACGTGCAGTATGATCGACTGAGTTTATGGGCAAAAACACAGCAAATGTATAGTACGATCGACTGAATTTATGGGCAAAAACACAGCAAACTTATAGTAAGATCGACTGAGTTTATGGGCAAAAAACACAGCAAACGTGCAGTATGATCGACTGAGTTTATGGGCAAAAACACAGCAAACTTATAGTAAGATCGACTGAGTTTATGGGCAAAAACACAGCAAACTTATAGTAAGATCGACTGAGTTTATGGACAAAAAACACAGCAAACGTGCAGTATGATCGACTGAGTTTATGGGCAACAACACAGCAAATTTATAGTAAGATCGACTGAGTTTATGGGGAAAAAACACAGCAAACGTGCAGTATGATCGACTGAGTTTATGGGCAAAAACACAGCAAACGTATAGTATGATCGACTGAGTTTATGGGCAAAAACACAGCAAACGTGCAGTATGATCGACTGAGTTTATGTGCAAAAACACAGCAAACTTATAGTAAGATCGACTGAGTTTATGGGCAAAAAACACAGCAAACGTGCAGTATGATCGACTGAGTTTATGGGCAAAAACACAGCAAATGTATAGTACGATCGACTGAATTTATGGGCAAAAACACAGCAAACTTAGAGTACGATCGACTGAATTTATGGGCAAAAACACAGCAAACTTATAGTAAGATCGACTGAGTTCATGGGCAAAAAACACAGCAAACGTGCAGTATGATCGACTGAGTTTATGGGCAAAAACACAGCAAACTTATAGTAAGATCGACTGAGTTTATGGGAAATAACACAGCAAACTTATAGTAAGATCGACTGAGTTTATGGGAAATAACACAGCAAACGTGCAGTTTGATCGACTGAGTTTATGGGCAAAATCACAGCAAACTTATAGTAAGATCGACTGAGTTTATGGGAAAAAACACAGCAAACGTGCAGTTTGATCGACTGAGTTTATGTGCAAAAACACAGCAAACTTATAGTAAGATCGACTGAGTTTATGGGTAAAAACACAGCAAACTTATAGTAAGATCGACTTAGTTTATGGGCAAAAAACACAGAAAACGTGCGGTATGATCGACTGAGTTTATGGGCAAAAACACAGCAAACGTATAGTATGATCGACTGAGTTTATGGGCAAAAACACAGCAAACGTGCAGTATGATCGACTGAGTTTATGTGCAAAAACACAGCAAACTTATAGTAAGATCGACTGAGTTTATGGGCAAAAAACACAGCAAACGTGCAGTATGATCGACTGAGTTTATGGGCAAAAACACAGCAAATGTATAGTACGATCGACTGAATTTATGGGCAAAAACACAGCAAACTTATAGTACGATCGACTGAATTTATGGGCAAAAACACAGCAAACTTATAGTAAGATCGACTGAGTTCATGGGCAAAAAACACAGCAAACGTGCAGTATGATCGACTGAGTTTATGGGCAAAAACACAGCAAACTTATAGTAAGATCGACTGAGTTTATGGGAAATAACACAGCAAACTTATAGTAAGATCGACTGAGTTTATGGGAAATAACACAGCAAACGTGCAGTTTGATCGACTGAGTTTATGGGCAAAATCACAGCACACGTGCAGTATGATCGACTGAGTTTATGGGCAAAAACACAGCAAACTTATAGTAAGATCGACTGAGTTTATGGGAAAAAACACAGCAAACGTGCAGTTTGATCGACTGAGTTTATGTGCAAAAACACAGCAAACTTATAGTAAGATCGACTGAGTTTATGGGTAAAAACACAGCAAACTTATAGTAAGATCGACTTAGTTTATGGGCAAAAAACACAGAAAACGTGCGGTATGATCGACTGAGTTTATGGGCAAAAACACAGCAAACGTATAGTATGATCGACTGAGTTTATGGGCAAAAACACAGCAAACTTATAGTAAGATCGACTGAGTTTATGGGCAAAAAACACAGCAAACGTGCAGTATGATCGACTGAGTTTATGGGCAACAACACAGCAAACTTATAGTAAGATCGACTGAGTTTATGGGGAAAAAACACAGCAAACGTGCAGTATGATCGACTTAGTCTATGGGCAAAAACACAGCAAACGTATAGTATGATCGACTGAGTTTATGGGCAAAAACACAGCAAACTTATAGTAAGATCGACTGAGTTTATGGGCAAAAAACACAGCAAACGTGCAGTATGATCGACTGAGTTTATGGGCAAAAACACAGCAAACTTATAGTAAGATCGACTGAGTTTATGGGCAAAAAACACAGTAAACGTGCAGTATGATCGACTTAGTTTATGGGCAAAAACACAGCAAACTTATAGTAAGATCGACTGAGTTTATGGGCAAAAACACAGCAAACTTATAGTAAGATCGACTGAGTTTATGGGAAAAAACACAGCAAACGTGCAGTTTGATCGACTGAGTTTATGTGCAAAAACACAGCAAACTTATAGTAAGATCGACTGAGTTTATGGGCAAAAAACTAAGTAAACGTGCAGTATGATCGACTTAGGTTATGGGCAAAAACACAGCAAACGTATAGTATGATCGACTGAGTTTATGGGCAAAAACACAGCAAACTTATAGTAAGGTCGACTGAGTTTATGGGCAAAAAACACAGTAAACGTGCAGTATGATCGACTTAGTTTATGGGCAAAAACACAGCAAACGTATAGTATGATCGACTGAATTTATGGGCAAAAACACAGCAAACTTATAGTAAGATCGACTGAGTTTATGGGCAAAAAACACAGCAAACGTGCAGTAAGATCGACTGAGTTCATGGGCAAAAACACAGCAAACTTATAGTAAGATCGACTTAGTTTATGGGCAAAAAACACAGCAAACGTGCGGTATGATCGACTGAGTTTATGGGCAACAACACAGCAAACTTATAGTAAGATCGACTGAGTTTATGGGCAAAAAACACAGTAAACGTGCAGTATGATCGACTTAGTTTATGGGCAAAAACACAGCAAACGTATAGTATGATCGACTGAGTTTATGGGCAAAAACACAGCAAACTTATAGTAAGATCGACTGAGTTTATGGGCAAAAAACACAGCAAACGTGCAGTATGATCGACTGAGTTTATGGGCAAAAACACAGCAAACTTATAGTAAGATCGACTGAGTTTATGGGCAAAATCACAGCACACGTGCAGTATGATCGACTGAGTTTATGGGCAAAAACACAGCAAACTTATAGTAAGATCGACTGAGTTTATGGGAAAAAACACAGCAAACGTGCAGTTTGATCGACTGAGTTTATGTGCAAAAACACAGCAAACGTGCAGTATGATCGACTAAGTTTATGGGCAAAAACACAGCAAACGTATAGTATGATCGACTGAGTTTATGGGCAAAAACACAGCAAACTTATAGTAAGATCGACTGAGTTTATGGGCAAAAAACACAGCAAACGTGCAGTATGATCGACTGAGTTTATGGGCAAAAACACAGCAAACTTATAGTAAGATCGACTGAGTTTATGGGCAAAATCACAGCAAACTTATAGTAAGATCGACTGAGTTTATGGGAAAAAACACAGCAAACGTGCAGTTTGATCGACTGAGTTTATGTGCAAAAACACAGCAAACGTGCAGTATGATCGACTGAGTTTATGGGCAAAAACACAGCAAACGTATAGTATGATCGACTGAGTTTATGGGCAAAAACACAGCAAACTTATAGTAAGATCGACTGAGTTTATGGGCAAAATCACAGCACACGTGCAGTATGATCGACTGAGTTTATGGGCAAAAACACAGCAAACTTATAGTAAGTTCGACTGAGTTTATGGGCAAAAAACACAGCAAACGTGCAGTATGATCGACTGAGTTTATGGACAAAAACACAGCAAACTTATAGTAAGATCGACTGAGTATATGGGCAAAAACACAGCAAACTTATAGTAAGATCGACTGAGTTTATGGGCAAAAACACAGCAAACATGCAGTTTGATCGACTGAGTTATGTGCAAAAACACAGCAAACTTATAGTAAGATCGACTGAGTTTATGGGCAAAAAACACAGCAAACGTGCAGTATGATCGACTGAGTTCATGGGCAAAAACACAGCAAACTTATAGTAATGAAACAAGTAAAAGATGTCTGCGCTGTGAAAACACACTATCAATATATATTGCAAATGTGTAAAAGGGGAGGGCACAAGTGACAGTGAATACGTACGATATAACGTGGTGATTACTGTAGATAGCAATAAGTTGAACAATAACTCAATAAATATAGGAGATACACATATTCTTTTTTTTTTTTTTTTTTTTTCAATTATAAACTTTTTATTGAAAGTTTTCCACATAACAGCGTAATCCAAAACATAGATATATCAGTCATGTTTCAAATATAATCTTAACAGGATCTTATGATGACAAGTGATCATAAATGATATGTCATATGAAACAAGTTAACGACACTTTTGTTCATAAATGAGTCAAGTCCTGAGAGCAAGTGACCAAATGCAGACAATAAAACCCACGTTAACAAAGAATATGATGCATCATAGCTCTTCACTAAACCTTTGTGATAGAGGCCCCCTTCCGCCCCACCCACCCCTTAACGGGGACATTCTGTGGGCAGCGCAGAGAGGGGAAGGGCTAAAGTCAGAGCAAAATAGGCTTAACTTCCAGTGTTCAAAAAAAAAAAAAAAAAACGGATATAAAGAGCAACAGCAGGAATTTGGCATACCAGCGATGTATCCAACCTTTTCCCTTTTACCCTTTGAGAAGAGCCAAATCAGAGTCTGTATTCAAAGGGAGTGTATGGCCCTGTGTGGAGGGGAGGGGGGGTTGATACCAGGTGGCAGGGAAGGAAAAAAAAAAAAAAAAAAGGGGGGAGAAAGTACCTAACCATCAGATCTTTAGGTGAGTACAAGTCCTGATGTCGTAATTGAATTTCTCTGGGTACCGGGTGGTGTTTGTGTAGGGGGGTTTCTATACAGTGACCAGCATGACCAAGTATGTCTGTATTTCTCGTGCATGTCCTTGGCTTGGTGAATAAGGCGCTCCATTTCCTCCACCCTGTCAACACGTGCATGCCAATCTTCAGTCGTTGGAATAGTTTTAGACTTCCAGAATATAGGGATGCATTGGGTGGCTGCATTGACAAGATGGAGTGTTAGTGATCTCCGATATTGCGATCTTGGAATGGGAGTGTGATGTAACAAGAATTGCGCTGGAGTAAGACTTATTGGTAGTGTTGTTATTTGTACAATACGTTCATGCACCTCTTTCCAGAACCGGGTTAATAGAGGGTGTCATGGACCTGGAGATATTAAAGTGTTTCTACTTGACATCTGTTACACAGGAGAGGGACATTCAATGCAAGGCTTTTGAAATGCTAAGTGGAACCAGCTTGCGAAATACCTTTTATTGTGTTCTGCAGGTTAAGAGCGGGTGTCGGAGTCAGTCCGTCTAGCTAGAACCGGGTTATTGTGTACATTGATTACCCCCTGGGGCTTCTGTCTCAATACACAAGTCTTTCTATCCAAGCTATTGGACCAATCCCTGTTGACAATTTCAAGTCCTCATTTGCATGGTCAAGGGGGACCTGAGTGAAGACTGCATATACTTTACAATTGACCAATAGGAAAGCTGTTGTTGGGAGTGGGATGTTCCAAATTCTGTATAAAAGTGTGCTGTGTAATTGAAAATAAAGAGTCCTGTTGGAACTTACATACAGCCTGCCTGGTGTTTGTTCTCAATGGGTCCGAATGGCACATAGCTGTAATTCGGATCCCGGAACCTTGGATGACTGGACCATCAGACGTTGCAATCTGCAAGCTGACTCACTGGTAGCAGAGGAGTGTCGGGAGAGCAGGACCTGGGCGAGAAAGGATCTCGTCACAGAGGGCAATCCCACCAGATATGTAAAAGCGAGCCTTCCGCTCCATCGCACCTCCAACAAGACGGGGAAACCGCCGGAAAAATGTTATGAAGTTTCGCCGGTGTTTCGGTACCACCTAGTGCAAAGCTTGTATCGATTTTCTTGTGCTGAGACATTGATAGATCCTTTATGTGTGTGATCCCATATAGTGTCCCAATCTTCGTCAGATAGGGACATGGAAAGATCCTTGTCCCAGGCTGAACGAGTGTTTGAGGAAGGAGTTGATTCTGGTAACAGTAGTGAGTGTAAAGTAGAAATCAGATGGCGTTTTGGTTCTCCCGCTATGCATATTTGTTCTAAGGGTGAGAGGTCTCTACCCCATTTCCGCTGTGTCTGGGTAGGACCTAGAAAATGTTTGATTTGAAGATACTTGAATACGGACATGGTCACATGAGGGAGCGCTTTGGTTAGCTCTGGGTAGGATAATAAGTCACCATTGTGGAAAAATTGGTGAGCTCTGATGGCCTGAGAATTAGGATCCATAACTGGATATTTATATGTTATATTTGGTATAAAATCAGGATTATGAGATAAAGGTGTCAGCGGGCCTGGGGAGGGAGTTATTTTCAGAGAACGACATATCACCTTAAAATTTTGGAGCGTAGGACCTATTAAAGGGTGGTTCAAGCACTCTGTAGGAATAGAGCGATGTTCTATCCATGGCAAATGGGTAATGGGGAAGGAGAGGAATGCGTTTTCTAGGGCAATCCAGTCCTTGTTTCCAATGTGGAGATGCCAATCCACGAGCCTAGTAAGTAGACACGCTTTGTGGTATAGGGCTAGGTCGGGTATACCCAGGCCCCCCCTGTGTTTTGGCTGAATCATTTTAGACCAGCTTAGTCTGGGTGCTTGGCCTGCCCATAGGAATGTTCTGCAGTGTTTTCTAAATGTTGTAAAAAAGGTCTGTGGGATCATGATCGGAACCGCCTGGAGAAGGTATAAGACCCTCGGGAGGATGTTCATTTTAAGGATTGCTGATCTACCAAACCACGAAAATCTGCCATTGTTCCAGTCCGATAAGTCTGATTTAATGGTTGCAAGGTTTGGTAGAAAATTTAGTGCGAATAGCTTACTCAGATCTTTAGGGATCTTAATGCCCAAGTACGTGATATAATCAGATTCCCATTTAAAGGGGAAGTTTTGTTTACATAGTTCAACTACTGGGGTTGGCAGAGAGATATTCAGAGCTAGCGATTTGTCGAAATTAATTTGTAGATTAGATAAAGTGTTAAATAATTTGAAATCTTTCAAAAGATTGGGAATTGTGGTGATCGGATCCGAAAGGAACAGCAACACATCATCTGCGTAAGCTGCGGTCTTGTAATGCTTTCCCCGGATCTCGACACCCTTGATGGCGTCGTTCGCCCAAAGTTTTCTGAGGAATGGTTCCATTGTGAGAATGAACATAAGGGGGGATAAGGGGCAACCCTGACGGGTTCCATTAGTTATAGAGAAGGCGTCCGATAGGTGGCCATTGACCCTGACCCGGGCAGTGGGACCAGAGTACAGCAAATGGATAATTTGGGTAAGGCGTGATGGCAAGCCCATTTTATTTAGGACCGCCAGCATGAAATCCCAAGCCACTCTATCGAACGCCTTCTCAGCATCTAGTGATAGAAAAAAATCACATTTTTTTGAAGAGGACAGCCAATGATGTATATTGAGAGCTTTTATAGTATTGTCCCTGGCCTCCCTTCCAGGGACAAACCCAACTTGATCTGTTGTGATGAATTTGGGGAGCAATGGGAGAATACGGTTGGAGAGTATTTTGGCATATAACTTGACGTCAACATTTAATAGCGATATCGGCCTATAGTTGGAGACAAGTGTAGCATCTTTTCCTGGTTTAGGAATTAGAGCTATATGGGCCTCTAAAAAATCTTTTGTGCGTGAAGGGGAGTCCGAAAGGGTATTAAAGGTTGACAAAAAGTTGGGGATTAATATTTCGGAAAAAGTCTTGTAGTAACCTACTGGCAAGCCGTCTGGACCGGGACTTTTCCCTGGTTTAAGTTGGCTTAGTGCTAAAGTGATTTCTTCAGTGGTGATTGGGGAGCCTAGGTCCATTATGTCTTCGGGGGCAGTGTGCGATGGGCAGAATTCCGACAAAAATTCCTCTATCAAGGTCTTCCTATCAGGAGCTACTTCCTGCTGACGGATTTCTGCAGGTTGTATAGCCCAGAGAAGTATTTTACAAATTGTTCTGCAATTCCATTGTTAGTAACAATGGATTCCCCGGAAGTGGGGGTTATATTATTGATGGTATAGGATGCCTTTTTTTTTTGCAGGGCCGCAGCTAAAAGTTTGCCAGACTTATTCCCGTATTCATAGAACAGTTTACTTGTAAGTGTGTGCTTACGGGCAAGCCTTTTCTTAATTTCCTCAAGGAGTTCTTCTCGGGCTTTTACTAGCTCATCGTGTGTTTGGGTAGCTAATGTTCGTTTGTGTGTAAGTTCCAGGGCCTTAACTTTGTCTGATAATTCTAAGATACGTGCTTTCCGCAGCTTGGCTCGTTTGGCCATTATTGAAATGAAATGGCCTCAAACGACACATTTATGAGCAGCCCAGACCAGTGGAGCGGGAGTGTCATCTGATATGTTTTCAGAAAAGTAATTTGAGAGGACCTTAGATATATCAGCAGTGTAATTATTGTCTAGCAAAATGGAGTCATCTAGTCTCCAAATGGGCGATCTGGGACGATTTGTAGGGATCGAGAGCAGAATAGTGATCGGATGATGGTCTGATAACAGCATTGGGTCAATAGTAGCGTTGACTAGGGAAGTGAGGTCGTTTTGTGTGAGAAAGAAGTGGTCTATCCGTGAATATTTTTTATGAAGTGGTGAAAAATAAGTAAAATCTTTCACATTTGGGTAAAGGGTTCTCCAAGTGTCATGTAAGGACAAGGTAGAGAGGGTGGATTTGATCGCTTTCAGAGCACTGAATTTTAAACAGGTGGAGCCATTGGATGTATCTAAATCCGGTTGTAAGGGAACGTTAAAATCCCCACCTAAAATAAGAGTACCCCTTTGAAAGGATGTAAGTTGATAAAGGGTTGAACGGAAAAAGGGAACTTGTTTCGTATTGGGAGCATATATATTAGCTATCGTGTACGTAACGTTATGTATGGTACCACGTAGGAATATATATCGTCCCTGGGGGTCCCTCTGAATTTCTGAGACTTGAAAAGGACAATGTCGAGAGATTAAAACAGAGACTCCTTTAGATTTCGCCTCACTATTAGGGGCGTGAAACACTAGCGGGAAATTCCTATCAGTCAATTTGGGAATTACATCCGTACGAAAATGTGTCTCTTGGATGAGAGCTATGTGTACTTTTTCTTTTTGTAGTGAGAAAAGTAAGCGAGAATGTTTCTCGGGGGTATTCAGTCCCCTAATGTTTAAAGAATATAATTTAATGTGACTTAAGGGACCCCCCATCTGTGAAGTGGGTAAGGGAGATGATACCGGCGTCATATCTGTGGAGCAATAATCTGGTGGGAGAAAGGCAGGAGATGTGTTAGGAAAGGGATAGAACGGGAAGAATACAAGCCTCAGGAGTAGTTAACAAGGTAAAGGGTAATGTTGTTAAACTAAGCCAAACAGCCAGTAATTTATAGTTACCGATTAAGTGGTGGAGGTAAGTCCACTCACTTTCTATTTACAGAGGACAATCGGAAGGGTACAGTGGGTACCAGACCCCCAGGACCTCACCCAGGTCTCAGAAGCCCCAGCACACCACTGTTGTGGGGTTAACCAGAGCCAGCACAGGAAGGCAAACATTTTTGTTAATAAAGTTTTACCTATGAGTCTATAACTAGAATTCTTAACAAAACAAGTAAATATAACCAATATATTGCCAAATCACCCCAGAATAGATTCAGACTGAGAGGAGACAGAGTGCATATTAAAAATGCATACAGGTGCCAATTTTGTTAGTTGACCTAAAGTGGATCATAAGAACTGGTTAAATATAGAATAGTAAAAGATCTCTCAGTGTGAATCTTACATTTCTATCAATACAGAAAAAAAAAAAAAAACTTATTACTTCTTACTGTATGATAAAGCAGAATAAAGAAAAAACTGTTCAACTATTAGAAAGCAATATAGATTCACTATTAAATTGTTATTATTCCTTTTTACTGGGCCTTGACCAATATTGCTAAGCAACTTCCCATCCGGGAAGAGTATAAGTAGCATGGGTGTGCTGCCAACAAGACCGGTCAGGGCCTTTTACCTGCTACCGTGAGTACTCATGGATGTCGAGGTCCCTTCAAAGTTATACAGGAGAGGGGAGAGGTAAGAGAGACTATGGTGTTAAATTGTCCCGAGTGTGGGGACCTAACTATAATAGGTATTAGGTTTGGACTAGAGTATTAGGATCATACTATCCAGGTGAAATGATGATCGGAGAATTTTCCGGTAAGTCCAGTGACTGAAAACCGACTCCAGGGTTATCGGTCTCTGTGATCATCCAACATTAACTGGTGGAGTTCTACCAGGGTTGATCAGGGGAAAATGGGTATCCCTCAGTATAGGGCGAGATGATAGTTCATTGTTCTTCAGTCAAAGTGCGTTTTGGGTGCCCATAGAACAGTTTCTGAGGTTAAAATGTTTCCGCTATTATCCATAGAGGGAAGTCTATACGTTCAAGCCGAGGGACATCAGTCGGGCGATGATACCATTGTGGAGAACAAATCGCTTTATGTCCTGAAGGTGAGAGGGAAAAGTAGTTCTCAGTATCTGGGACTTAGGAGAGAGTTATTCTTGTTTAAATAACCAAAAAAAAACTTTTTCTTGAGCACTTCGAAAAATGAAGAAAGAAAACACATCAATCAGGAATTGGTGAAACTTTCAAGGTCCATTAGACAACATAAACATATGACTAGCCGTTCACTCATTGTGATCTCTTCTGGCCCTTCTGGCCTCCGGTGGGGTCATGTGGTCTTGCTCTCTTCTTGCCCCAGGGGAGTTCTGGGGGAGTCTTGAGTTGGAGGGGGATCTCATCCTGCGAAACCTGGTAGCTTGGGTTTCCATGGGTGTCTCAGGTGGTTTCCCCCTTCTCCCAACTGACCGTCGGTAGGGTGCATACCAATCAGGCACTGAGATCGGAGGCAAACCAAGTGTTTCACAAAATCTGGGCAGGTCTTCCGGCACTCTCAGAGATGCATTGCGACCTTGGTTAGAAGCTGGAAATTTCCATTTATACCTAATGTCTCTTGATCGCAAGGCCTCCAACAGTGGTTTAAGATCACGCCTATGTTGTAGGGTGATTCCTGAAAGATCTTGGTACAGCTGGACCGGGGTTTCACCACAATGTAATCTCTGTCCCCTGGCTTTGAACAGAATTTCTTCTTTTAGTTTGAAGTCTGTCATGCAACATATTATGTCCCTAGGGGGATCTGTATCTCTACCCCTTGGGCGCAGGGCCCGGTGTATTCTCTCAAAATCAATAAAGGTTTGAGGGGGTTTACCTATAATAGAGTTGAACAGGGTAGTGACTTCTTTTTGGATCTGGTCGCCCTCAATTACCTCCGGCACTCCCCTCACACGAAGATTCCGACGTCGGCCTCTGTTGTCTAAATCTTCCAGCTGTCGGTTGACTTCCCTCAGCTGGAGGGTATGGTCGTCTATCTTTCTGGTAGATTTTTGAAGAATTACTTCATGTTCATCCGTTATCTGTTCAGTGGCTGATACCCTGTCAGAGAGGGAGCGCAGGTCTATGCGGAGTTCAG
The DNA here is from genome assembly GCF_905171775.1 of Rana temporaria. Taxonomy (NCBI): domain Eukaryota; kingdom Metazoa; phylum Chordata; class Amphibia; order Anura; family Ranidae; genus Rana; species Rana temporaria. The sequence goes on along the minus strand of NC_053490.1, from coordinate 358,069,290 downwards.
CTATTGCAGCAGCAAGAGTGTCCTTGATGTCTGCCGCCACTGCTCTTAAGTCCAATATATTAATCTGTGGCAATCCAGCACTCCCGGTTTCCGCCATACCCCTAATCATTTGAGAGGGTATCTCTGGTCCCGGAGCGGTCAGCACGATGTCGGTGGGTGTTTGTGAGGAAGTCTGGAGTGAGCTCTGGGTAGAGCCCCGGTGGATGGGTGCCGTGTTCCCTCTGGGAGTGTGGGGCTGGTCCATGGTATTGTGCCCTGCAACTCCAGTGTTTTCTCTGGGAGACCGGGAACGAGAGGCCGAGGAACGGTGGGATGAAGTTCCCATACTAACCGGCTCCTGAAAGAGGTCTCCTGGGCAGTTTGTGCCTTATGTACTTCAGTCACTCCTGACAGTAGGCTGTAAGCGGGTATATTGCAATAAAGTAAGGAGATAAGTCAGTTTAAACAAAAGTGCTGTAGGCCACCTCTAGGTGGACCAAAATGGTTGCCGAGCCGGAGGTCTGACAGACTTTACGGGCCTTACCGACGTTTAATCCGGGCACAACGTACAGCAGCAATGTTGTTCCCCTGCCTTTCGGTCTTTGCTAAATCTGGTGGCTTGTTGGGGGGTCCGGAGGAGCAGGAATTGGGAGCAGAGGGGTACCTCAGGGAGGACCAATATAGCTACCGATACAGTGCAAAGGCTGGGTTTGCGGTCCAACAGACAGTTATTATTATTTTTTTTTATTTTTTTTTTCCAGGGGGCTGTGTATCTCTATGGTGTCCCCAGGCAACCCGGTCCCCAATTCAAGCGGTTGTGGGGTGTTGGGAATCAGGGGGAGACAGCTGTGGTCGCCTGGAGCCCACACAGGGAGGACCAAGATGGCCGCCGACACTGGGTGTAGGTCTGACACCGCAGCCCTTCAGGCAGGTGTTACCTGGTATAGGGAGTCCTGGATGTGTCCACAGGCCGATTAGTCCCCGGTCCAGGATGTGGTGAGGTGTAGAGAGGCAGGGGGAAGCAGCTATCTCCGCCGGGGGCCTTCACTTAGAGGACCATGATGGCCGCCGACTCCGGGTGAGGGCCGGGTTTGCGGCCTTTCAGGCGATATTTGAGGGGTGCAGTGTGCTCCGGTCGTGTCCCCAGGCTGTCCGGTCCCCGGTCCAGGTAGCGGTGGGGTGTTAAAGAGCACGGGGGGTCAGCTATGAACGTGGGAAGCTGTCGCCGAGAGGACCAAAATGGCCGCCGCTCCGCGACTAGGCCGAAGCCGCGGTCTTTCCTAGTTCACTTCCCCCGGTCCGGGAAATCCGTCCACGGCGGCCTCAGACGACGTTTTTTTTTTTTGTTTGGAGTTCAACTGCAGGCAAGAAGGGTGTCTCCAGCTGGCCAGGCGTTTTCCTGCTAGAAAAAGGGTTTTTATCTGTCACTAAAGCCAATGTGCTTTTCTGAGGTGACAGGAGCTCTTAGACTAAGCGTCCATCATCCCTGCTGGCTAGGCCACGCCCCCGAGATACACATATTCAACTAAAATTAAGTCCAAGAAACGAAAGAAACCCAAAGTCTCCAAAAATCTGGTAAGTCTGATGGTTGAAAATAAGGACAAACTCTCCACACACACCTCTGGTGGTCCCAGCAGCTCACCTTACATCAAGCAAATAAAGCCTGATAAGAAAACCCTTATGCCGTGTACAGACGGTCATTTTTTGTGATGAAAAAAAATGACGTTTTTGAAAACGTCATTCAAAATGACCGTGTGTGGGCAAAATGTCGATTTCGGTGTTCTGAAAAACTACAAAAAAAAAATTCGAACATGCTCGAATTTTTTGTGTCGTTTTTCAAAATGTCGTTTTCTGTGTCAATGAAAATGATAGTGTGTGGGCAAAACTACGTAGAAAATGATGTTTTCAACCCGCGCATGCTCAGAAGCAATTTCTGATACGGGAGCGCTTGTTGTGGTAAAACTACTGTTCAGAATGGTTTCAGCACATTCGTTCATTTTAAAAGTAATGAAGAAAAGCCTGCGCTGCATTTGACACAATGCATTTATAAATGCTACACAAAAATCCTAGTTTGTTGGGGCTCATCTTGTTACATAGTTCTGACAACCTTTTTATTATGTTGTTTTTTTATTTTGGTTAGTTTGGCCCAGATTCAGGTAGATTTGCCCATTAGTTGCACATGTGAAGAGCAGCTGATTTGCTCTGCGCTGGGGCAAATTGGAAAGATTGCCACCTGATTCAGGATTCCTTTTGTCTGCTAACTTGCTCCTTTGTAAGGCAAAAATCAGGGCGTAAGGCAGCGCAAGTGAAAGTGGGTGTGCCCTATGCAAATTATCTTTTTTCCACTCAGCAGTGGTTTGCGCCTATTTTCAGGGCAAATTCTGCCCAGCTGCTTGCACTGAGCAAATAAATAGGGGCAGAACTGCACAGGTCCTGTGCAAAATTACATCCTGCTTCCCCCCCCCCCCCCCCCCCCCGAGCAAGGTAATTTTGCCCTTTTTGCTGATATGGCACCTCCTCATAAAAAATAAAAAAAAATAAAAGCTAATTTTATAGCTTCAGAGATGGAGATACTTCTTGCGGCACTCACGCGCCATAGTGATGTGCTGTATGGTGCCCAGCGGCAGCACTCCACTGTAGCCCAAAGGAGGGCTATCTATGATGGCATTACCCTGGACATAAATGCCCTGGGTAATGAAGAAAGGACGTGGGAGGACATTCAAAAGAAGTTGAATGACATGCGGCGTAGGGTCCGGGATAAGCTTGTGCTTATCCGTAAGCATACGAGTGGCACGGGAGGAGGACCACCCTGCAAGATCCGTCTAAATCCTGATGAGGAGGTGATCGCGCAAAGTCTAGCACTGGAGCAGGTGGAGGGATGCCCAGGCTACGACTCCACTGTTGGGGACTTGGGGACTGGTAAGTTTTTTGTTTTCATATTTGCTGTGTATCATGGGAGGGGGTAGAAGTGAATATGAGGGGGTAGAAGGGAACATGCAACAAGTTTTTTGTTTTCATATTTGCTGTGTATCATGGGAGGGGGTAGAAGTGAACATATGAGGGGGTAGAAGGGAACATGTAACAAGTTTTTTTTGTTTTCATATTTGCTGTGTATCATGGGAGGGGGTAGAAGTGAACATATGAGGGGGTAGAAGGGAACATGTAACAAGTTTTTTGTTTTCATATTTGCTGTGTATCATGGGAGGGGGTAGAAGTGAACATATGAGGGGGTAGAAGGGAACATGTAACAAGTTTTTTGTTTTCATATTTGCTGTGTATCATGGGAGGGGGTAGAAGTGAACATATGAGGGGGTAGAAGGGAACATGTAACAAGTTTTTTGTTTTCATATTTGCTGTGTATCATGGGAGGGGGTAGAAGTGAACATATGAGGGGGTAGAAGGGAAGTTTTTTGTTTTCATATTTGCTGTGTATCATGGGAGGGGGTAGAAGTGAACATATGAGGGGGTAGAAGGGAACATGTAACAAGTTTTTTGTATTCATATTTGCTGTGTATCATGGGAGGGGGTAGAAGTGAACATATGAGGGGGTAGAAGGGAACATGTAACAAGTTTTTTGTTTTCATATTTGCTGTGTATCATGGGAGGGGGTAGAAGTGAACATATGAGGGGGTAGAAGGGAACATGTAACACATTTTTTGTTTTCATATTTGCTGTGTATCATGGGAGGGGGTAGAAGTGAACATATGAGGGGGTAGAAGGGAACATGTAACAAGTTTTTTGTTTTCATATTTGCTGTGTATCATGGGAGGGGGTAGAAGTGAACATATGAGGGGGTAGAAGGGAACATGTAACAAGTTTTTTGTTTTCATATTTGCTGTGTATCATGGGAGGGGGTAGAAGTGAACATATGAGGGGGTAGAAGGGAACATGTAACACGTTTTTTGTTTTCATATTTGCTGTGTATCATGGGAGGGGGTAGAAGTGAACATATGAGGGGGTAGAAGGGAACATGTAACAAGTTTTTTGTTTTCATATTTGCTGTGTATCATGGGAGGGGGTAGAAGTGAACATATGAGAAGTGTGTTGCTCCAGCAACATGTGTTTTTTTGTGTCATCCACAGGTGGTGATGATGAAGCTGGGCCGTCGTCGGCTGCGGGGCGACCCACGCCATCCCCACATGAGCATGGGGTCCAGTCAGGCCCCATGGACATACTGGCCATGTTTGTTGAGGAGGAGATTTTTACCAAGGCCAAGTATGGAGGAGAAAGTGGTGGAGGAGTCGTTTATCCTCAACCTGGAGGACTCTGGCAACCTCCAGGAGGATCCCACCATCCCTGACCAACCCACCACCCCCCCGACCATCACGTCATCCCCCTCCAGGGCAAGCCCCTCCAGTGTCCCCCCCTCCAGTGTGGCCCCCTCCCCTTCTTCTCCCTCTGTTCATGCCCCAGCCTCTCCTCCTCCCAGGAAGGCTCTTTCAAAAACGAGGGGTGTACCCTCCAGCCTCCGTCAAGGTCTGCAGGAGGAGCAGGCCCGGCAGACCCGCCATCTAGGGGCCATGGTTGTAGATCTGAGGCGGGTGGCGGACAGCCTGGCATCCTCCTCCTCCTCTGTTGAGCAGGCCCTCACCCTGCATGCTGACCGGGAGAAAAAAATTGCAGAGAGCCTGGAGGAAGTCAGTGTGTGTACTGTTCAGCCATGGTGACCTGCATGGTTGACCAGCAGGGCGCCACCGCTTTACTGATAGCGGAGGTGAGCAGGTTGGCAGGTGCGGTGGAGGCCAACACTGCTGCTGTGCGTGAGGAGGGGAGACTTACCCGGCGTCACCACCGGAACACCACCACCCGGCAAATGCGCATGTTGGCCCAGACCAACACCGTCCTCACCCGCCTGGCCAACGCCATGAAGGGCATGCAGGCACCACCTGCCAGGAGTGTTGAAGTAGGGGTTGATGCTCCTCCCCCCCCTCCATCCCCACCCCATGCTTCATCTCCACCACAGGCTCAACCACGGAAACTGAGGAGCCAGAGCCGGGGCACCCTTGGCCCAAAGATGTCCAAAAAATAATTTTTTTTTTTTTTTTTTCTTGTTCTGAGATTATGAGTTTTTGATTCTTTTGTATATGCTCAGAATATGATTTTTTGTTGGTTTTGTATATGCTCAAAGTTTGAGTTTTTATTTTATTTTGTAGTCCCTACACACGGTGAGGAGTGTATATGTGAATAAGTGAATGACTGGTGTGTGAATGACTGGTGTGTGAATGGGGGGGGGGGGTGTCACTCCTGCTGGAAAAGGGGTGTCACCCTCTGCCATGTGAAAGGTGTATGAATGGACAGCAACATAATTGGAGCCTTAGGTGAAGTGAACTCCTGCGCTGTCTAGAGTGAGGGGACAAGTGAAAAGTGGGGATACTGCTGCAAATAAAAAAGAGGTCTACCTCGATAGACAAAAAGTGATAATTGTAACAAGTGAAATATTTGCGCTGTAAAGTGTTATACAAATTAATGTGTGTGTGCATATAACCACATACATATACAAGTACAAAAAATGGGTGGGGAAAGTCCAAAAAAGGGGGAGTGACACTAATATACCAGTAAACAATATTGTTGAATAGTCATTAATCGAGGGCACAGTGCTGAAGAGGTCCAGGTACAACAAAATCCAACCATGTAGGGGTGTAGTTCATCAATACTTTATCCAATCAATAACGTTGTGAAGTGAAAAATGTTGAAAAACACAACAACAATAAAAATAAAATATAAAAATAGAAATAAAAATAAATATAAAAATAAAAATAAAAATAAGAATAAGGGTCAAAGTATTTCAGAAGAAGGAGGCCTTGTATCCAAAAAGGGTGAAAGATAGAGAGTGAGCCGTAACCAAGATCTCATATATGCACCTCTAGTGATCCCAGCAGCTCACCTCTAATCTGGCAAGCTGGATTAAATCAGCCTGATCCTGATGGGTGTGGTCCATTGTTGAATATCACATACGGGTCTCCATAAAGTGTATTACATGAAAAAGTAAAAGGAGTAGAAACCAAATGGTGTGATAACGTCACAGAGAGGGATAGCAATGTCTTCTGATTTAAACCAGTGGAGATGCACTCACATGTGGGTGAAAAAACTGGGGCTCTTATCCACGAACGCCGAGCTCGTCAGTCCCTCCTTCCTCTCCCTTACTGATTCTCCAGGGTTAGGAGTCCCGTGTCCCCAATGGTTCACGAGTCGGCTCTTGTTATGTATGAGGATCTCGGTGGTGTATGTGGGGTAAGAGAGAAGGACAAGCCTGATTGTGTGATATCATCAACAATAAACAAAAACCCCCCAGGAATGCCCAGGTAGTAATGCACTCACATGAACAATATAACATAAAAGACCTTCCTCCACGAGTGCGGACTCGCAATAAATCTGTGCCTCCAACACTTCCCCTCTGTTATGTACTGGAACGTACCTTGTAGTCAGAGCCTAGTGTGCAGGAGGAGGCCTCTCTTACAGCCCCGGCTCTGGAGCTGCTGGAGTTGGGACAGCAAGCTCGGGAGCACGGCGAGGTAGGAGTGCCTGGTGATGATAGCAGCTCGGCACCAATGGTGGTCCTTCGGGATGGTGGTTGTAGGAGACAGCGTCTCTGGAGCTGGCACAGGCACTGGATAGCAGGAGCTGGTAAAGCAAAACCGGGTTAGCAGATAATCAGGTGGGTTAGGCAAGCGTAGTCAGATTCAGGCACAGGGTCTGGTAACGATGGGCAGGAGAGCAGAGCGGAGTCAGAGCAAGCCAGGGGTCGGAGTGGAGAGGGTCGGATGGTCAGACGGAGCCGGGTCGGTTTGAGGTAACAGGTTACAACAGGTCACAAGTTTCACAGATACAATGCTGCAGATCAGACAGCAAAGTGTCACTGCAGCTGCTTGCTTTTTAAAGGCTGAGTGGCGCCAATCGCGCATTAACGCGCACGCGCGCGTTCCCGCCATCGTGCACGTGCGCGTGTATTAGGCGCATGCGCGCGCATACGAGCGCGCACATTTGGCGCACAGATGCGCGCATTTGGTCATATCCGTGTGCATGTGGGACGCGCCTGCGCACATGAATAGGCGATTGGTGCTGATTCTGACCATCAGTAAGTGTGCGCATGCGTGCACGCCGGAGCCTATTGGCAGGTCCCTGACACCCTCTATCTGTGGCTCAGTCCGGACACTCAGATGTGGCAGTCATACATGGGGGGAAGTGGAATAAACAACCACAGCGTAGCCCAGTCAGACGTGAAAAGTTTATTTTAAAAGCACTTAAAAACTCACATTTAAAATCGAAATTGCTGCATCAATCCGACGAGTGGCGAACTCGTATATCCAGTGGTCGGATGCTGGAGTGTGTCAGGGGATGAAGTCACATGTTGACGATACGCGTCGGGATTGGAGGGCTTGACACACTCCAGCATCCGACCACTGGATATACGAGTTCGCCACTCGTCGGATTGATGCAGCAATTTCGATTTTAAATGTGAGTTTTTAAGTGCTTTTAAAATAAACTTTTCACGTCTGACTGGGCTACGCTGTGGTTGTTTATTCCACTTCCCCCCATGTATGACTGCCACATCTGAGTGTCCGGACTGAGCCACAGATAGAGGGGAAGTGTTGGAGGCACAGATTTATTGCGAGTCCGCACTCGTGGAGGAAGGTCTTTTATGTTATATTGTTCATGTGAGTGCATTACTACCTGGGCATTCCTGGGGGGTTTTTGTTTATTGTTGATGATATCACACGATCAGGCTTGTCCTTCTCTCTTACCCCACATACACCACCGAGATCCTCATACATAACAAGAGCCGACTCGTGAACCATTGGGGACACGGGACTCCTAACCCTGGAGAATCAGTAAGGGAGAGGAAGGAGGGACTGACGAGCTCGGCGTTCGTGGATAAGAGCCCCAGTTTTTTCACCCACATGTGAGTGCATCTCCACTGGTTTAAATCAGAAGACATTGCTATCCCTCTCTGTGACGTTATCACACCATTTGGTTGCTACTCCTTTTACTTTTTCATGTAATACACTTTATGGAGACCCGTATGTGATATTCAACAACGGACCACACCCATCAGGATCAGGCTGATTTAATCCAGCTTGCCAGATTAGAGGTGAGCTGCTGGGATCACTAGAGGTGCATATATGAGATCTTGGTTACGGCTCACTCTCTATCTTTCACCCTTTTTGGATACAAGGCCTCTGTCATGGATCTGCCACTTAAGGGTTAATGGTGCAGACTGATTTCAGTGATTAACAGCAGGCTGGCCTATTTAAACACCTCAGCAGCACAGTGTCTTTGCTGCCTGATCTGCAGTTCTGACGTGGATCCTATCTGAGACCTGTTTGCTATCTGAAACCTGATTTGAACACTGAACTTGGCTTGTTTTGACTACTCTACCTGAAACCTGATTTGAACACCGAACCCAGCTTGTCTGACTCCTCTCATCTCTCCTATCCTGACCCGCCTCCGTTTGACCATCCGCCTGCTTGACTTCACTGCTGCCAGATCCACCTGCTTGTTTACCGACCATTCTTCAGTCATCTTTCTGCACGATCACCTGTTATGACCCGGCTTGTTTGACCCTGCTTTCCCGGTATACCTGAACTATTACTAACTTGTGCCGCTGTAGTCGCAGCTTCTGTGCGGGTCGCTGACCCATCCTCCGCTGTACGTTCAGCATCTACTTGCCAGAGGTATTCGTCCACCTGCTTCTACACATCACCACCCGGCACTCCTACCCCTCTGTGCTCCGAGCCCGCTGTCCCATATCCAGTGGCTCGCGAACCAGAGTCGTAAGAGAGGCTACCCTGCATCAGACTCTGGAAACCAGGTACGTAACAGCCTCCTTCTTCTGAAATACTTTGACCCTTATTCTTATTTTTATATTTATTTTTATTTCTATTTTTATATTTTATTTTTATTGTTGTTGTGTTTTTCAACATTTTTCACTTCACAACGTTATTGATTGGATAAAGTATTGATGAACTACACCCCTACATGGTTGGATTTTGTTGTACCTGGACCTCTTCAGCACTGTGCCCTCGATTAATGACTTTTCAACAATATTGTTTACTGGTATATTAGTGTCACTCCCCCTTTTTTGGACTTTCCCCACCCATTTTTTGTACTTGTATATGTATGTGGTTATATGCACACACACATTAATTTGTATAACACTTTACAGCGCAAATATTTCACTTGTTACCATAATTGGAGCCTTGACGTGGCGTTGCTGCTCCCTAATACCATGTGGTATCGTTGGGTCTAATCCAATTTTGGGTGCATGTGGGGTGTGTGTGCTAGGGACCACAGTGGTGTGCACGCGTGCATTCTACTTGTGACATGTTTATTGTGTGTGTTTAACGTGAAAAGAGACGTTCTACGAGACCACTCCTGAATGCTCTTCCCTCAGTAGATCGGGTAGAGTTTCTTGGGGGGGGGGGGGGATTGCGTGGTTCAGGGGTCAGGTCATCACGTATGTCAATCTGCATGCCCCTTATTTCGGCAAAGTTATGCAGAATACAACATGCCCCGATGATCTGGCATACAAAGTTGGGTGAATACAACAGGGTCCTCCCGGATTTATCCAGACATCTGAAACGGGATTTAAGGATGCCAAATGTGCGTTCCACCACTGCACGGGTACGTGCGTGAGCTTCATTAAATCTTTCCTCTCCTGGGGTTTGGGGGTTCCGGAATGGGGTCATCATGTGAGGTCCCAGGGCATATGCAGAGTCACCTGGAAGGGAAAAGACAGAAGGATGTTAGTCATGCATGTGCCCCTCGTGATGTCTGCATCATGGGGGGGGCAGTCATACCTGACACCCATGTCACTCACCAATCAGCCAGCTGTCTCCATACATGTTCTGGTCAAACTCGGTTGGGATGGGGCTCTGACGGTAGATAAAACTGTCATGGCTGGACCCGGGGTGTTTGGCATGGACATGCCATATGAGGCCATGGGCATCCACGATCACCTGGACATTTATGGAATGCCAGTGCTTCCTGTTACAGTAGATATGCTCTAGGTGACGGGGGGGGGGGCATAGTGCCACATGGGTACAATCAATTGCACCCACAGTGCGTGGGAATCTGTCTATTGAATAGAAATCGGTGATTGCCTTCTGCCGCAGGTCATCCGTGGTTGGTTTGATAAATTGGTTGGCCATGCGCCTGAGTATTGCAGGGATCACTTGGTGGACACACCTGCTCATGCTGGATTGGGACATCCCAGCCACGATTCCACCTGTGCGCTGAAATGATCCACTTGCCAAAAAATGCAGGGTTGCCACGACCTTCACCAGTGGCTGCACTGCCTGGCCACAATGTGTCTGGCTGCTGATGTCATCCTGCAGGATTCTTGCCAATTCAAGGATTACTTCAGGGCTGAATCGAAACATGCAATACACCTCAATATCACTCATGTCAAAGATGTTGTGGCGCAATCTGTATACCCTCTCCCGTGCCCTCCTACGAGTCGGTTCACTCAATAAGATAGCAAGAACCATAGCTGCCCCTGGCATGTTGGCACACAGATGTGAGATCCAGAAAGTGTGGGTGCTCTGCTTGTTCAGCTCGTCCGTCTTGGTGCTGCTGTAGTTGCTCTCCAGCTGACCTGTGGCCATCTGTTGCTAACTGGCCCCTGCTTTTATAAAGTGCAAATTTGCCCCGGCCAAACAGCTTGCGCGCTTTGGGAGCAAAATGCTCCTCACACGTGCAAGTTTATGAATCAGTGGCAGTTCCTCATTTGCATATTTGCTGAGGGAAAACCATGAGAGCGCAAGTTGCTCCCTGAGCAAAATTGCCCCTTAATTGCGCCGGGGCAGAGAAACTGCCTCCGTGCAAAAATGGCACATTTCAGGCTTAGCTTGCTTTCTGGGTCACCCGCAAATTTGCCTGGGAGCAAATCCGTACTTGCGCGGCGCAAATCACACTTGCTCCCGCGCAAGTCGTACCTGAATCTGGGCCTTTGTTTTTAGTTTATGCACATCTCCATCTCCCTTTTTTTTATTTTTTGGGTTGTGTAATTTATTCTATGAAATGAATCCCATTTTTTATGTTTGTTATTTTGGAGTGTGTGAAGTGACCACAACAACATAATATTTTTTTTGTGGAAATTACCCCTTGTTAATGTTTTTTATTTTTTTTTGTTTAAATGTGTTTGTCTACTCACTAACGATCTCTATATATTTGCAAAAATACACATGGTAAATTTTAGCCCGAACCCAAAAAGACATTTATTCATGTATAAAAGGGAAAAAAAAGAAAACTTAAACACATCTGGCAAACAAAAATATAAAATTCTAAAAAAAAAGAAGCCAGGAATCAAGCAAAGGAGACCCTGCTTGAATTTTGAAAGCCAAGGGTCCACCAAACAAAGAATCAAGGCTGTCCATCCCAAATTTTTGTTATTAGGGCCACCATCTCCTCACTTCTTCTTCTTTGCTTAATTTTTCCCTGCAGCCTTCCCTACAGTCTTCCCTGCAGCCTTCCATGCAGTATTCCCTGCAGCCTTCCCTGCAGTCTGCCTCCTCGAGGGCTGGGTTTCTGGAGGCAAGGTTGTGGCAGGAGCCAGAGCAGACTCAGGAAGAGGAGGAGAAGGATCAGGAGAAGGAGAAGGAGCAGGAGAAGGAGCAGGAAGAGCAGAAAGGACAGGAGTGGCAATCAGCCCAAGGTAAATGTTGTCATTGAGGTTGCCCAGTGAGGCCATGCTTATGGCCTTGAAGATTAAGTATTCGCAGCGCACACGCTGGCCCCGCTCTAGATTCTTCAGCTTGGCTGCGATGAGCGCTCTGAATCCCTCTTTTTCAGTCGGTTGTTCTCTGATGGCCGCAGTTGCTTGACGGAGCATGGCCTGGGTCTCCTCCTCCATTTGCATCAGTCTCCTTGTCCTTTTTCCTGGAGCGCAAAAAGGAGGGATCTGGGACATGCAATCTCGCCGGCGTGACTCCTGTCTCCCACTGGGGCTTGCCACCTCCCGGCTCCCAGTGGGCTCTGCCTCACCCTGGCTCCTTGTGGGGCCTGCCTCCTCCTGGCTCCCTGTAGGGCCTGCCTCCTCTTGGCTCCCTGTAGGGCCTGCCTCCTCCTGGCTCCTTGTGGGGCCTGCCTCCTCCTGGCTTTGCTCTGTCTGTGTCCAAAAAAAAAAGGATCAGAGTTTATTTGTTGTCTTCATGAATCACACACATTTTTCATCTCCTGACATATGCAAAGTAAATGACAAAATATATTTCAAACAGGGCCGCCATCCCTAATTATGTGGCCCCTTACCCAGCTTCAGATATGTGCCCCCTGGAGCTGTGGGGGGGGGGGGGCGGTGTTTGATGCTGACTGAACCTGCTAAGTAGGGTGCCTTTCTCAAAACTAGAAATGTCTGGATTTTAATTGTGAGTTTGTCAAAATGTTAATTACCAAAAACTTTGTTAGATATCTGCGACCCCTTCCAGGTGTATTGCGTTTACCCCCCTAATGGCGAACCAGAAAATTACACACAATCATGACCTCTGCATTTATGTATGTTGTCGCCATTCTGTTTAGCCAATATTGGCTAGTGATATGTTCCCAATTTTTGCTAAAATCATCTTAACCTAAACCTAAATTTGTCAGCATTATTATACTTAGCATTTCATTAATTAGTATTCAAATGCAATACCTGGCTCCATGGGCCCAATCTGGGTCCTCCAAGAAGTCTTGATCTTCATCTGATGTTGCCTGCTCTTGGCTGCAGGGAACACTGGACAGATTCCTTGGGGGAAGGGTAGACACGGATGCCCGGGTTTCGAGGTGGTCGTCAAGGAACTGCATCTGACTATAGTACCACAGGTTGGGTTGGTAGATGCTGTCAGCTGCAGCTTCAGATCTCCTCGAAGCCAGGACTAGTGACCGTTGGGTCCTGTAGGTGCCCCTAATAGAATTTATTTTATTTTTGACACTGTCAGTTGTTGCGTTGGGTTGCCTTGGGCTAACAAATGATAGCAGGGTCTCCAGTGCTTTCTTCCTGGCATTTTTGTTTTTATTTATTTTGTTTTTTGTTTGCCAGAGCACAGGAAGTTCTTTCCATCTTTGGATGAAATCTGTGAAGAATTCTGGGTCCTTGAAGGGGTCCATTATTTCTGTATTTAAAATTTACAAACGAAAACCTAGTGTCAGTGAAGCCACTACTACTACAACAAGCTTTTACACCATATCTTCTAGCCCACAAACTGATCCACTGTTCACTAATAGAAATGTAAAAAATACGTACCGTCGTATTATCCGATCGTTTACTTCCGCCTTCTTCCACAGACTGTGAACGGCGCTTACAATGACGTCAGATCCCTTTAAACACTGCGCACGTGTGACGCCACGCACGATACCCCGCCCCTGACGTTCCGTCTCGTCCTTTACACGCCCCTTTATCTATCTTTTTTTGTGGGTGTGAGTTTTATGGAGGACCAGGACATGCAAAGAAATATGGCAAGCTCAAGCCATGAGGCAGGCCAGGCCCAGGCAAGAGGAAGATCCAGGCGGAGGTACAAAGCGAAAAACATGTCATTCCAGGAGATGGTAGAGATGGTCACCATCTTCACTAAGGAGGACTATGATGGGAAGCACGGGCCTTACATGCATCCTAATAAGGTGAAGGCGGACAGTATGGCTAAAGTTATTAGGAGGCTCCGTCAGAAATTTGGAGAACGCAGGAGCAAAGAACAATTAAGAAAGAGGTGGTCAGACCTGAAGAAACGAGAGCCAGAGCAACTACAGCGAATCAAAAGATTGATTCGAGCAAAAAGTAAGTACATTTACTGTGCCCTCATTTTAGGTGTTCAGTTCTCTGTGCCATGTGCTTTTTCATTCAGGTAGAATTTTATTTGTGTGGGCACAATAATTTGTTGTAGGAGTTGTCGTTCAATCGTTGATTTATTTAATATTAAACGACGATCTTCGTGAGAAATTGCAACATGCCTAGTTCGCATGGACAAATTGGAGTGCAACTCCTACGACCAGTTCCTGTGTTGCAAAATATGAAATTTGAGACATATTTTGGGTTTCATGTGACATCAATTGTTATATTGTTAGGTATATGTGTACCTAAGTAGATGGTAATAATATATCTTAAAAATAGGTAGAAAAAGGAGAGTGTGCTCAGCAGTGGATTATACACATGTGGACTCTGTAGTTGTGTTTTTGTAAATGTTTCAACCCTCTAAACTTTTACCATTCTGTTTTCCCTTTCTTCACTATCGTAGGGCGAAAGGAAGCAGCAAGGCAGGACGCATGTTCTCAAGCCACACCCCCAAGGGATCTGTATGAAGGGGAAGCTGCCACCACATCTGGTAAAAAGGAAAATTTATCATCATACTTACCGTAATTTTCCTTTCCTGATGGACTCCATGGCAGCCTACGTGTGGGTTAATCCCGCCTCCTCTCCAATGTGATAGGACCCCATACCCATAAAAGTTAACTCACCAGTAGCACCAGTGTTCCGTAACTATCCCGACTCCATGATTTCAGGGTGGGAACTCCGTCTGCCATGGAGTCCATCAGGAAAGGAAAATTACGGTAAGTATGATAATAAATTTTCCTTTTTCCTGACTGACTCCATGGCAGCCTACGTGTGGGAAATAACTAGCCAAACCACACGGGTGGGTATGCTGAACAAAAATATATTTTAATTTGTCCCGTCAGCCGACAAGACTGACAAACCAAAATTCACAGAAGACAGTGCTGCAGGTTCAACACAATAATGGGACAAAAAGGTGTTTATAGAAGACCAGGAGGCCGCTCTGCAAATGACGTCTGGCGTCACATGACAGGCTGCTGCCCAGGAAGCTGCCATCCCTCTGGTGGAGTGAGCTGTTACCGCCTGCGGAGGAGCCAAGCCCTTTGCACAATAAGCCTGTTGTATCGTCTGGACGATCCAGGTTGCGATTGTCCTTGAAGATGCCTTTTTCCCTTTGTTCTTGCCTGAATGCAGGACAAACAGGTGATCAGAACGTCTGAATGTAGATGTAACTTGAAGATATTCAGTGAGTATCTTGCCCATGTCCAGAGGGTGAGTCTCGTCAGAATCTGGGGTTTTAAAGGTAGGGAGAACTACTTCCTGATTCTCATGGAAAACCGACGAGACCTTCGGTTTGGAGCCCAGCATAGGTATCAGAACCACTCTGTCTGGAAAAAAGGTGAGAAACGGCTCTTTGTGACCCAGAAAACCGATCTCGGACACTCTCTTGGCCGAGGTGATGGCGACCAGAAAGGCGACTTTGGCTGAAAAGTCCTTCAACGAGGACGGGGAGGGCCCCGACATACTAAGTCCATTCAAGAAGTCGAGTACTAACGGGAGATCCCATTTGGGGAATCTTGGCTTCCTCAGAGGTCTCAGTCTTGAAGCTCCACGAAAAAACTGTTTGATTAGCGGATGAGCTGCCCAAGGAATTCCAGAGAAGGCTGATAGTGCCGAGACTTGAACTCTTAGTGAGCTTACAGACAGGGGAAGGTCTAGCCCTGATTGAAGAAAGCTTAGGATGTTTTGGATTTCTGGGTTCTTGAAGGAACTGCCCGCGGTTAAAGAAAATTCCACAAATTTAGACCATATTCTACCATACACTTTATTTGTGCTTACTTTCCTTGAGCTCATAAGGGTAAAGATCACCCGAGAGGCGCAGCCAAGGGATTCTAGCCTTTCCCTTTCAAGAACCAGACCGCTAGTTTCATTTGAGCCGGACAGGGATGGAGGAGTGTCCCCTGGGAGAGAAGGTCTGGTCTGAATGGTATTAGAATTGGGTCCTGAAGACTCAGCTGGACCAGAAGAGGGAACCATGGCCTATTAGGCCAGTATGGAGCCACCATTGTAATTTCTACCTCTTCCGCTAGAAGTCTCTTCAGAAATTTCAGAATTATTGGGATCGGGGGAAAAGCGTACGCCCTCTGAAACCACCACCGATCCGTTAGGGCATCCGTCCCGATTGCCTGGCTGTAACAACCCCTCGTGTAAAATTTCTTCAATTTGGCATTGTTCGGGGAAGCAAAGAGATCCATTTGGGGATTGACTCCCAGGGACAAGATCCAACGGAAGGACTGATCGTGGAGAGACCATTCGTTGACGTCCACCTGAGTTCGTGACAGGAAGTCCGCTTGGGAGTTCTGAATGCCTGGAATGAAAACAGCCGTCAGGTTGACCAGGTTCACTTGGGCCCATTTCATAATGGGCTCGACTTCCTGAAGAAGGGAAGAGCTCCGAGTCCCGCCTTGTCTTTTGACATATGATACTGCTGTGGTGTTGTCCATCCTTAGTATTACTGACTCTCCCTTCAGGAGTTGTGAAAAGCCGGATTGGAAGGGACACAGCCTCCATAACGCCCATTTCTCCATTGGTGTTGTGGATACCATTGTCCCAATGATCTTCAAGCATTGATGAGCTCTTAGATGGCGAGTACTCAAGGCCCGGGAAATCCTCTCCTGAATTACCGGAATCTTCTCTACTGGTAGAGAGATGGTCTTCCTTACCGTGTCGAATTGAGCCCCTAGATAGGTTAGACACTGAGTTGGCTCTAGATGGCTTTTTGCCAGGTTCAGGAGCCACCCGAATTCGGACAAGGTCGAGATGACCTGATCTCTCTGTGCCAAGAGAAGAGTTTTGTCTTGGGACAGGACCAGGAGGTCGTCCAGATAATGATACAAACGAATCTTCTTCAGTCTGATGAGAGCTACCACTACCAAAAGAACTTTGGTGAAGACCCGTGGGGATGTTGTTAGGCCGAAGGGTAGGCACACGAACTGAAGGTGTTTCTGGTTGACGTAGAACCTGAGGTACTTGTGCAGCTCTGCTGCTACTGGGACGTGGAAATAGGCATCCTTTAGGTCCACGGAAATCATCCAGTCGCCCGGCTGTATGGCTTGCTGGATGGTTGATAGAGTTTCCATTTTGAACTTTTTGTGTGTTATGAATTTGTTCAAATATGTCAAGTCTATGACTGGGCGCCAGGTACCGTTCTTCTTTTGTACTAAGAAGAGAGGGGAGTACACCCCAAGAAACTGTTCGTCTTTTGGGACGTGTACCACTGCCCCTTGAATCTTCAGGAGGTGAATGTAGTCTAGAAGGACCTGTCTCTGCTCCAGTGACCCTGGAAGAAGGGTGGAAATGAACTTTGGACAGGGAGGACTGGAAAAGGACCATGCGTGTCCTGAGGTCACGGTCTTGATGACCCAAAAGTCCTTGATTGAGGCCGCCCAGACATGCCGATAAAGGAGTAGACGAGCTCCCACACGATCCGCTTGGGCGGGCGTTGTCTCAAAAAGACTTCCCCTGGTCGCGTCCAGTTGACGCCTGTGTAGTTGAAGCAAGTTTGAGGTAGGAGCCTCTACCCCTGCTCCAATTCCTTCTGTAGTTTCCGCCAGGTCTGTAAGCGCGAGCTTCCCTAGCGCGGTCCGGGCTGTGTCTCCGAAATTGAGGTATTTTTCTTCCCGTCTGGCGCTTGTCCTGAGGAAGGAAACCAGACTTGCCACCCGTGGCTTTGGAGATGGCATCGTCTAGCTTGTTGCCAAACAGGGTTGACCCTTCAAAGGGAATTTTGCACCAGTTCTGCTTTGATGATGGGTCAGCAACCCAGGGGCGTAGCCAGAGGGCACGTTTTGCGGTCACGGAAGAAAGCATAATCCTAGCTAATAGGCGGATTAAGTCAACAGAGGCTTCACCCAGGAATGCGACCGCCAGTTTTAGCTCTGCAGTGGCTGAGTTCTTGGCTAGGTCTTCAGAGACGCCTTTGAGGAAAGAATCAACATTTTCCGTCCAGGCTTCCATGGCTTTTGATAATGCCGCTAAGGCTAGAGCCGGTTTGCACGCTGTGCCTGCTAGGCCATAAATTCTTCTAAGGTCCTGGTCCATTCTCCTGTCCAGGCCATCTTTGAAAGAGACGGAGTCAGCAAGAGGTAGTGTGACGTGCTTAGCTAGTCTCGTTACTGCCGCATCTACTAGAGGAACATTCTCCAGATGTTTGACCTCTTCCTGTTTGAAGGGATAAAGACTTGAGGCTTTGTTAGCCATGGAAGATTTTTTGTCCACCTTGCTCCATTCCTCTTCAAAGATACCCTTCAGTTCAGTCAGGAACGGGAACGTAGGGCGTTCTTTCCCCAAGCGCTTAAAATATTTTTTCTGCTTGGCCGGAGAAGTGGGTTGTTCCTCCCACAAGAGAGCCTCTTTAATCGCTTTGACGAGTGGCGTCACCTGCGCGAAGTCAAATTCTAAGCCTTCTTCGTCACTCTCTAGGTCACCCTCAGGAAAAGCCGAAGTAGAGGCTTGAGGCCGGGAAGGACCTGGATCCTCGAGGATCTCAATGTTTGGAGAAACAGACCCGACAGTATTGGTCTGAATCTGCGTGTGGGGCATATTCTCTCTTAGAGTCCGTTGAACCACACGTTCCACCAGAGACTCGATGCGATGACCTTCAGTCTCCTTTTCCCCAACCGCATGGGCATAGCATCGGTCGCATAGTGACTTGCCCTCTGGGACACGAGTGTCACATCCCCAACAGGCTCTGCGATCAGAGCGGCTATCATGGCGGTGGGAGCGGTGTCGTGAGGAGGAATGTGAGCTTCTCCTCCGGTGGGAAGAAGTAGATGGAGATCTACGCTTGGACCTCGACTTGGAAGAAGATGAAGAGTGTTGCGGTCTGGCAAGGTCTGCGACGTTCGGCTCTGGATTGAAAGGGCTAAAAAGACATTTAGGGAAAAAACTCGTCAACACACATGGATTGTGACTAGCAACCCCTAGCCCTGATCCCTTTCCCGCACATACCTTGTGCGTGAGGGCTGGCCGCCTGTAGACGGTGACTGGTCCATAATTTTTCTGGACCTGCGTATAGTGGATGACAATTCGGAACCAACAAGGAACCTATGGTGACGAACAAGAAATATAAGAAATAAAAGTGTGCTGTCCCCTTAAGAGGAAATTCTCTGCTCATTTCTTTTATTTTTTTTTTTTTTTTTTAAATAAATAAATAAATGGATTAAATAAATATATCAAACTATTTAACAGAAAATTAATTTAAACCAAATCAATTGAATTAATATAGTAAAATAAACAATGAAATAAACATAAGTGCAGATAAAACATATGCCTATAGCAGAGTATGGTAAAATCAATTTAGCCAGAAGCAAATCACTCACTGACCTGGCAACCAGAAGGGAAAACGCAGACAATCAGCTGCTCGCCTGAAGGGAAACCCAATGAACACAGGCGAGCAGCTGTTTTTAAATCACCCGCCGGTGACGTCACGCGTCCTCCATGAACGCGCCTGCGCAGTGGATCGCGATCCCACAGCGCCTGCGCGGCCGCCGCGGGAACCAACAGACTGCGCATGCGCGACCAAGCCTCGCTCTGAGGGTGGATACAGCGCATGCGCGGGGCCCTAGTGATGGGGAATCAGGAAGTCACAGGCGTGCTGGAACGCAGAAGCGCTCCAGACGCCATACACACAAGACAAACAACATAGAGGCACAAATAAGCGACTGCCATGGATAAATATGTAGAAAGGGACCTTGCCAGCCGGATCCTAGACGTCTTCAGCACACGCCGCAGCAACAACCAAGTGTGCTGGGAAGCTCTCCACCCGCCCATGGCTGGGATCCGAGCTGCACCGCTTAAAGTGTGCCCTTTTCCATTCCTTGAAGAAAATGATCTTGATCCATGGAGGAGGAAAAAAAAGGAACACTGGTGCTACTGGTGAGTTAACTTTTATGGGTATGGGGTCCTATCACATTGGAGAGGAGGCGGGATTAACCCACACGTAGGCTGCCATGGAGTCAGTCAGGAAAGTATCATATACCACAGATACACAGGTAATGTAGGATAACATAATTTTAATACATGGTTTGCTTGCACATTTCAGGAGCAAGTCGTGCTGGGTCTTCAGTTGACAAGGACACTGCCCAGCTCCTCATTGCTGAAATCTGGTCCTGCAGGGAACAGAATGAAGACATCCAGATAGCAGCCCTCAAAAATTTGAAAAGAGCTAAAAGGGTTGAACTGCAGTTGAAAAATCTCCTGGATGTTTTGGGTAGGGTTTGAGGTTTTTTTTAGAAATTTTTTTGAGGAGATTATTGTAACCTATTTTTCTAAAATATGTACAAAAACAAAAAAATAAATAAAGTGATTTTACCTTCATATTTAATAAAAATAAAAAAAACAAAAAAAAAATAAAAGTGATTTTACCTTCATATTTAATTTAAAAAAAAAAAAAACTAAAAGTGATTTTACCTTCATATTTAATAAAAAAAAATAAAAAAAAAAAATAAAAGTGATTTTACCTTCATATTTAATAAAAAAAAAAAAAAGGGATTTTACCTTGATATTTAATAAATAAAAGTAAAAAAAATATATAACTAAATTTTGGACCTGTTTTGAAAATGCAAATAAAACGTATATATGTGATCCTCAAATTCCTAAATAAAACTTATGGAGATGAAAAATTGTGTGGCTTGTTATTTTTGATCTATGATGACATTATACCTAAAAATGTTTGAATTATGCTGGTAACGTATAATAAGGAAGGATATTTAGTCCATCCAAAACACATGCAACTATGATAACCTAGGACACAAATAAAATACAAAAACATTCAAAATGCTTAAAAAAAAAACATTACAATGTTTCTTGCATAAAATATTTATTAGGTTCATTCACCCAAGATCAGGCATTGGAATGGCCCCCCTACCCAAAAAATAGTCAACATAGGCCTGGCGCACTGCACGTGCGTTTTGGGGGGCCAAGCCTGGATGGCCTGCCTCATGGGCCGCCTCTGGGACATCAACTGCCTCATCAGGCAATAAGGCCAAATAATTGGAAGAATGTCTTCGAAGAAAATTATGTAAAATACAACAACATAAAATAATAGTGTTCCACTTATATTCTGCCATGTTTATGGCGGATAAAAACAAGCGAAAACGACTGGCCATGATGCCAAACGCATTTTCCACCACTCTTCTGGCTCGGGCCAGCCTATAATTAAACACCCTCCTCTCAGGGGTGAGGGCACGTTGGGGAAATGGCCTCATGAGGTGGGGACCCAGGGCAAACGCCTCATCACCTATAAAAAGGAACGGCAGCCCCTCTTCATTATCCTCCGCACGTGGCAATGCAAGGTCCTCTGCCTGAAGCCGTTGGGCAAACTCGGTCTCGGCAAAGACCCCGCCGTCTGACATCCGCCCATTTCTCCCAACATCAACGTAAAGAAAGTCATAATTGGCAGACACCACCGCCATCAGTACGACACTGTGGAACCCTTTGTAATTGAAATAATAGGATCCAGAATGGGGTGGTGGCACGATGTGGACGTGCTTGCCATCAATAGCTCCTCCACAGTTAGGAAAATTCTATCGTTGAGAGAAGTCTGCTGCCACAGTCTGCCATTCCTGTGGCGTGGTGGGGAACTGTAGAGAAAACCAAACAATTGGGATAAAACATTACTAACCGAATATCTCAAAAGATTAGTGAATCCTAAAAACCAAAAAATCTTGAATTTCAAGTATTATGGAAAAACCAATAATATTAAGGGATCACTAAGCAGATTAATCACACCCTCGCAATGGTCAAAAAACTTCAAACATAAAAGGGTGAGGGGGGCCCCCCCAAGATGAGTTGACCTCTAAAAATAAATGTGGGTTTGACATCTAATTATGGGAATTAGACAGTTCTAAAAATAACATTGGGGGGGGGGGCGTTTGGTTGGGCGTGCACTACAATGCTGGACCAAAATCGAGGGGGATATAGGGACTAGGCTAGGTGGGTTTGCCACTAACAAAATAACAATAAATGAACATGTTGGCTAGATAAAAGATGCATATAGGACCAAAACAAAAATGAAAACAGCATGCATGGAGACAAAGGGAACATTCCCAGCATATGATTACAAACAGGTTAATTAGGGACTGTTTTTAAAAATTAAGGACAAAAAAATAATAAAAATTGTGCATTTAAAAGGGTCAGAACTTACCTTAATATATTCCTCCTGCAAAACCTGGATTATGGCAGAACACGTCTCCGGGATTATGACGCCCAGAGACTGGGGGGAGATGCCCGTAGAGAACTTCAAGTCCTGAAGACTTCTCCCTGTTGCAAGGTATCGCAACGTAGCAACTAGCCACTGCTCAGCAGTTATGGCTTCCCGCATATTGGTGTCCTGCCTGGTGATATATGGCGACACCGAAGCCAAAAGCTGCTGGAATACGGGGTCAGACATCCGAAGAAAATTCCTGAAATCATCAGGGTTATTTTTTTGGATCTCCCGCAGCAGAGGCATATGAGAGAACTGGTCCCTGCAAAGAAACCAGTTCTTGGCCCACAAAGTCCTTCTCGCCCTCCTCAAGGAACGGAGCCGGGATGCAGCACACATCCTAACAACATGCACAGCACGATCTCGGCGACGAGAACGTACCCGCAACATGGCTAGAAAACGGTCGTCAAATCAGATCTGACTCAAAATTACGCCCTGAAGTACAGAAAGGCCTCTGAAGAACGACCTGTAAAACAGCACCGTGCACACAAGAACGGACTGCCAAAACAAATACGTCCTCAATACAAGCACTGTATCACAGATCCGACTACAAATACACAAACTGTACGACAGAAAACAAAATTTCAAGCACAAACACTGAAAATCGCGAATCGTCTCTCACCAAACTTTTACTAACACGCAGCAACACGATATCAGCAAAAGAGGCCGTCTTCCGCATGGAAATGACCCTTTATAGTTCCGTCGTACGTGATGGACGTCACCGCGCAGTGCTAGAGATTTTTGCTAAAACGATAGTGTGTATGCTACATCGTTTTTGAAAATGAAGTTTCCAAAATGTCGTTTTTTTTCATCACTTCAAACGTCATTTTTTTTTCATCGCAAAAAACGACCGTCTGTATGCGGCATTATACATGGAAATCCGGTCTTGATGGTATAAGTTGCTCTCACATTCCAAGGCAGTACATGCAAATATAAGGAACATAGAGCAGGATAGTGCAATATTGATAGAGCCAAGAGGTCTTGCACATAACACACTCAGATGCACTCACATGGAATATAAAATATGAGGCTTATATCCTCGAGCGGCGAGCTCGTCAGCGTCCTGCTTCTCCTCTCTCACCAGTTTCCATGTATGTCAGGCTGGGGACGCTATACAGCTCATATGGCAGTGGGATAATCAAAGCAATAGGGAAGCAAAGCACATCGCATAATCCGGTAAAAACGATCAAATTTATTTAAAAAACAGCACATAAAACTCACATTTGAGTAGGTATTGATGGCACAAATCCACGAGTAGCGAACTCGTACTACGTCCGTCGGATGCTAGGGGTTGTCCAGCGCTCCAATCCCGACGCGTATCGTCACACCACGTGACTTCATCAGGGGATGACGTAGAGGTAATACCTATATATACCTACTTATATAGTCTGCATAATTGGGCTCCCGGCAGCCATTTTCCCGGAGTCCGCAAGCTAAAATCTCATAGGCGCTGTAAAATGCCAGCGCCATTTTGTTGGAGGCTCTATCTGAGTAAACAAATAGCAGCGCACATCTATAGGGAAGTGGCCGGGGCTCCCTAAATGCCATCATTCGCATTCTCCATAGAGTAGTGAACAGATGGAAAAAACAAAGGGCACAGAGAGGAAAAAGAAATAAAATCACTTACTACAAAAAATATATAGTATATGAACTAAAAATGGACATAAAAACGAGAGATAAAAAGGAGAGGTATCTTACTAGGAAGATCCCCATATGGGCTGCCGGGTAGGATTAGGTGTAATTACACAGTAGTACCACCATCAGGGCTGCTGTTAGAAATCACGGGGCCCCGTACAGCCTACCTGACAGGGCCCCCCAAAAATATATTAAAACAATATTTTCACAAACAAAATACACTAAAATCATTATTAGCAGACACAAACATAACAGATAACCTGTGTGAATTGGCCCTTTTTAAAATAGTTTTTAAAAATCTTTAAACTTTTTTCTTTATATAATTTTTTAAAGAATGTTAAAATGTATTTTATTTTATTATTTGTTATTTTTTTTACAAGACAGGTAAGCCAGCAGTGCCGTGGGGGGGGGGGGGGCAGCACAGTGACAGGGGGCACAGAGGGTGAATCAGAAGAAGGCAGAACAGGGAGGGGGATCGGTGCAGGGAAGTAATTCTGTAATTGCTCCTCCATCTGATCACAACGATTCCCTCTGCTGTCCGGGGCCCCCCTGTTTGCCTGGGCCCCCTACAGGAGGGCTGGTGGCCCCCCCTATCAGCGGCACTGACCACCATCACATGATACACTGCATGAGTGGGATATGATTGTTAGATTTTAAATGTATTGATATTGTGTTATAAAGGTCTCTGAATCATTGGTTTTAAGATATGGTAGCTTTGAGGACAAACGTAGGTCAATGTAGTTACAGGATAGAACAACTGGTGTAGGTTAGGCCACATCTATTCTTGAAAACATACGTCAAGAAGATGGGTGGAGATGATACTTAAATATACATGAGTGGGCGTTAAAGCTCATCGCAACCTTCTTTGGAAACGAGCCAATTGTGCTTAGTTAGCTGTAAAACTTGTATAAGTATACAGGTTTGAGCATAGTAAGTGAGGAATCTCGAGGGTCATCCCGGCCCTACGGAAGCCTCAGGGTGGGGATGGGACCCTCACCCAGGAGAAAGATCATAAGGGGCTCTTTCCAGCAGAGAAGATGTAACATCTATTTCCTCCTTCTGTAACTTTGTGATGCCTACCTGCCATGATGTCTGTAACAACGTAACAATGTAAGCATAAACTGTCTAGCTGTCATAATCGTTGGAAGAATAAAACATCGTAATAATGAAGTAATCCAATGTCTGAATATTTTGGAAGCAACGCCTGGAGAGGAAGAGGTTATTGACACATCGCATAACACCTGTTAGAGGCATATGTCCACTATGTCCTCTCTGCTCTATGTCTTCTCTATCTCTCTCACACCTCTTCCCCCTGCCCCTCGGCATCTAACAATGATGGAATGTGAACTATGCAAAGAGGTCATTAGTAAAAATCCAGCTCATTAATGAATTGGCCAAATGTAGGAGCTGAAAGGGACAAATAAGAGTAAGTACTTAAAGTAACAGGAACCTCACATAATACCAGTAACTGGCATAGGAAGATCTACATTGCATGGTGCAAGGAGCTGACAGGCAGAGAAGCTCCACGGCTTTAACCCATATATAGCTAATGGACAAAGCATGGATGGGTGAACCCAGAGGGATCGGACCAAGGGATATAGATAGCAGAGTATATATCAATGTCTATATGGGTGATTTTAATAAGCCCACATATACCAACGGTACAGGGCAGTGGTACCGATAGTGTGGGCACAGATAAGTAAAGGGGCCGTATAATGAACCAATATGCACGGTTCAGGAAAGTGGTACCCGAGAAACCAATGGGAATTTTTTTTACACATTTGCAATATATATTGATAGTGTGTTTTCACAGCGCAGACATCTTTTACTTGTTTCATTATCACTTTGTCTATCAAGGTAGACCTTCCTAGGTTTTGCAGCAGTGCTCCTTTCACTCTCCCTTCCCCCCACCCCCCCCCCCCTTTTTGCATTCACAGACTTTTCACAATTTCTATTTACCTTGCTTTTCACTCCAGCAGCAGTCATGGATATTTTCACATTTGTTGAACAGCGAGAGATCGATCTCGACCTCGTTTTCAATAATGATGACCCCAAAAATGATAGCAATATTGAACACCTCATACGTAAATTGGGACACGGGTTAGAGAAAAAGATCAATACTTGGAGGGATATCACCACTTTTGACCGGTACATCAAAGCCAACATTGTACCCAGGCGTCTTAGGTGGGATGTTCCCCCCCAATGATGGCCTTGTTGATCAGGAATCTACCGAAGAATGGTTTAGGTTCTTTAATGAGAAAGGCACGAAGCTCTTACACCTGTTACTTAAAAGGAAACAGAGGAAACTCCGCAAAATTGATCAAACCCTGGCCTTACTGAAGACACAACTTGATACACATAAAGAGACAGCAGAATTTATACGCCTCACTACGCAACTTAATAAAGATTTGATCAAGAAAGACTCAGATGTAAAACTGAGGAAAAGTAAGAAATATGCGAGAGACATAAATGATTACAAAAATTACCTGGTTTTTAAGTGGCAGAGCAAGACGGGTCCTCCAGGCCCTGTAGACCATATTTCTACCTTTTCAACACCAGAAAAAGTAGTCCAACTTCCAACAAAGACACAACCAACCCACATACCCCCACTTTTGGAATATAGGGATCAGAGAGAAGAAAAGATGAGAGAAAACCAATACCGATATGTATATGATGAAGATAGACACAGACATGCAAGCAATCATTCCCCATATAGGGTATGGAGAAAATACCCAGAGAATGAACATACTCCGCAACAAGGTTGGAAAAAACCTAAACGAAAAAACAAGAATAAAAAACACATAATAACTGGAATAAACCTAATCAGGGACCAAGGGAAACCAGAGATCCACCGAATGAATCCCATTACCCTACAAGGAGTCCGGAATACTCTAGAGGGAACCATGACAATAGAGAACACAGAGGCGAACAGCACTATGAACAATCCTCTCATAGAAGAACCTCAGTTTCTGGGGGCTACTATGATGGATATGGTCCATCACACTATATGAGACCAAGGGAAAGGAGCCCAGTGCATACCCTAAACTATTATGCCCCCCTAAGAGATCCACGTGACACCTACAGAGACGAAAGGAGAGATCAAGACTTTCGTCACGAACAGGGTTATGATAAATATTTTTTAGATCGAGGGATGATATACCACCCCCCAAGGAAACTAGAAGAATCGAGGGGGAAAAAAAGCCCCATAAGAAAAGAGGCTGCCGAGCCGGAAAAGGAAAGCAGAAGAAGGGACTAAAAGGTGAAGGTATTTTTAACCTCACTGACATACCACTTACCACAGAGGAAATCTCAGTATTGGATAAAGGACTCAAATATGCCCCGGTCAGGAACCTGGACAAATTTGTAGCATACATTAACATACAGAAGTATGTCCGTAAATTAAACATTAAGAAATATCTGACAGAAAAAACATTTGTAGCACAAACAAGTGACGCAAACTCTGTGGTACATAGTCAACTGAGGAATAAATCGACCTTCAACCCTAAACTCAAAGATGGAAAACACATAGAGGTTTTCAAACATATGGTGACAGAAGAAATAAAGAATCTAGGGCCAGATTCACATAGAGCGGCGCAAATTAAGTTACTCCAAACCTATGTCATTTAAGTTAGGGCGCCTTCATTTTCTGTCGTAAGTGCCGTATCCACAGCACATTTGCGCCCAAATTTGCGCCAGCGTAACTTAAATTCCGAGGCGTAAGGCGGGGTTATTGCAAGTGGGAAGGAAGTGGGCGTGCTCCATTGAAATGAGCCGTGACCCCATGCAAATGAAGGGCCTGCCGTACTGCGCATGCGCGCACGAATCTGCACCTCACTGGGCATGTGCAGAACTCGGCTCGGCGCAATCAGTGAGATAGGTAAAAGGCCAAGCGTACTTAGTTTGAGGATCGCCCTGTGCTTAAATAGCCCCAGACAAACGCACTTCCCTTGCAAAAGTACATCCCTTTGTTCCCCTTCCTAAAGCAAGTGTCTTTTGCTCTGTTGTTTGTGGCTGTTTGTTGGTAAGTGTAGTGTAATAGTAAAGATTTATTGTAGTAGGAGGTTGTAGTAGGTGTGTGTATTTTCGGAGTGTATTTTGTGTCTGTTTTTTCTGTGTTTTTTGTTTGAATTTGTATTAGCTGTCTGCGTGTGTTTTTGTTTTTTTGCTGTCTGATTTTTGTGTGTGTCTTTTTGGCTGTCTGTTCTGTGTCTTTTTGTCTGTTGGTTCTGTGTCTTTTTGTCTGTTGGTTCTGTGTCTTTTTGTCTGTTGGTTCTGTGTGTTTTTGTGTTTGTTTGTTCTGTTTGAATTTAGTGTCTGTTTGTTGCTGAGTGGTGGTTGTTGAGATGGCACCGAAAAGAAGAAAATTAAACTTCTCGTGCGAGAGAAGCACTTGCTGGCCAGGGCAATCACCCAATTTAGGAGATATTTGCATGGCCCTGACAACCAGGACGTCACCCCGGCCAGGAAGAGGGCAATAATCCAAGAGATTACTGATCGGATCAATGCGGAGGGGGGGGGGAGACAAGGACCCCCAGTGGGATTCAGAAGAAGATCAATGATCTGAGGTGTTTGGTCCGTGAGAAGATGGCCAAGCAAGCAGCCCATGCCAGGGGCACTGGAGGAGGCCCACCCTGCTCCGTAAGGTGGACTGAGGAGGAACTTGCGGTGGCCCGGTGCTTCCACAGCCAGCAAGTGGTGGGCCTGCCTGGCTTTCAATCTGATGATCCTGTGAGGACAGGTAAGTTTTTTTTTTTTGGATTTCCATCTGGTGAGTAGCATGTGTGGGTGGGGGAAGGGAATATGTGCCAAGTGTGTGGATCCTCCAACCTGTGTATGTTTTGTGTCCTCCACAGATGGCCAGGAGATTGCTGGGCCATCAGGCCAGGGGGTTGCTGGGCCATCAGGCCAGGCTGCACCACCCCCAGGACAACAGGCTGCTGAGGAGCCCCAAGAAAGGCCGGAGTCCCCAGGGCAGGGGAGTGGCCACAACTCCCCTCATGAGGAGGTTCAGGGGAGGAGGATGAGGGGGGGGGGATGAGGATGATCCGATGGAGCTTGCCAGAAAAGTGATGCTGTGTTGGGATGAGGATTCCCTTGTGGCTGACAGCAGTCAGGCCACCATCAGGGGTAGTCCCTCCCACTCCTCCCCCAACATGGCTGCCCCCCCAGGGGGATCCCCTGCTCCCAGACCACAAGCCTCAGCTGGAGGCAGTCAGGCCACCTTCAGGGGTAGCCCCTCTCACTCCTCCCCCAACAGGGCTGCCCCCTCAGGGGGCTCCCCTCCTCCCAGGCCACAAGCCTCAACTGTAGGCAGGAAGGCCACCCATAAGACCAGGGGGTGGCCGAGTTCCTGCATGCAAATCTGCAGAGGGACCAGGCCCTTCAGACCCGCCATCTGGGTCAGGTCACCCGGACTTTGGGCCAGATAGAGGAGAGCCTGGCCTCCATCAATGAGTCTGTGAGTGAGGTCAGCACTAATTCTTTGGCTTTTATTAATTGCTTTACTGAGCTGCAGGCCGCCACAACAGGCGTGGCCCTTGAGGTCACTGCCCTGACCCAGGCTGTCCGGGACAACACCCTGGCTCTCCAGGCCAATACGGCTGCCCTCACTCTGGGCCTCAACAGGATCGCCGTGGCCTTGGAGGGCAGGCCAGCAGGTGGGCAGCCACCCGGGGAGGATCCTCCTTCCCCTGCCTCCCCCCCATGAGGATCCCCTGGCCGGCCCAGGCGTAGCTCATGCCGCCGCCATTGAGTTTTTAGGTGTACTTTTTTTTTAATTATTTTTTTTCAGAATTTTTTTGGATTCTGATTTGTTTTTTGTGTGTGAATGATGTATGAATGTGGGGGTGACATTCCTGGTGAAAAAGGGTGTCACCCTCAGTATTGGTGGAGTAGGGATCCCCAGGACCAGGGAGAAGTGATCCTAGGTCCGTGTGAAAGGTGTATGAATGCACAGTGACATAATTGGAGCCGTGGCGTAGTGTTACTGCTCCCAAGTACCATTGGGGGTACTTGGATCTAATCCAAGTAGATGTGCATGTGATGTGTCTGTGCTAGGGACCACAGTGGGTGTGCATGCGTGCATTCTCATTGTGCCATCATTAATGTGTGTGTTTACTGTGCAAAGATGCCTTCTGCATCTGCATCTGCGTCTCCTGGCTGCTGTGCCCTCAGCAGACCAGGTAGAGTTGGTTGGGGGGGGACTGTCTGGTTCGGGGGTCAGGTCATCACGTATGTCAATCTCCAGGGCCCTTCTCACTGCGAAGTTGTGCAGTATGCAACATGCACCAAAGATCTGGCACACAAAGTTTGGGGAATACAACAGGGTCCCCCCAGACTTATCCAGGCATCGGAAACGGGACTTCAGGAGGCCAAATGTGCGTTCCACCACTCCACGGGTACGTATGTGTGCAGCATTGTATCTTTCCTCTCCTGGGGTTTGGGGGTTCCAGAATGGAGTCATGAGATGGGGCCCAAGTGCATATGCAGAGTCACCTGGAAGGGAAAAGACAGGAGGATGTTAGTCATGCATGTGCCCCTCGTGATGTCTGCATCATGGGGGGGGACAGTCATACCTGACACCCATGTCACTCACCAACCAGCCAGCTGTCCCCATACACGTTCTGTTCAAATTGTCTTGGGATGTTGCTGTGACGGTATATGAAGCTGTCATGGCTGGACCCTGGGTGTTTGGCACAGATGTGCCATATGAGGTATTGGGCATCCACTATCACCTGTACATTGATTGAATGCCAATGCTTCCGATTGCGGTACATGTGCTCTGTTTCACGGGGGGGGCTGTAGTGCCACATGTGTGCAATCAATGGCCCCAATGGTGCGTGGGAATCTGGCAATTTTGTAAAAATCTGTAATTGTCTTCATTCGCTGGACCTCCTGGGAGGGTTTGATGATTTGGTTGGCCATGCGTCACAGGATTGCGGGGACAACCTGGTGCACACATCTGCTAATGGAGGATTGTGACATCCCAGCCACACCGCCACTTGTGCGCTGAAAAGAGCCACTGGCCAGGAAATGGAGTGTTGCCAGTACCTTGATCAGTGGCTGCACTGCATGTGAGGGGTGTGTTGGGCTGGTGAGGTCATCCTGCAGGATTGTGGTTATTTCCAGGATGGCTTCACGGCTGAATCTGAAGTTGCGATACACCTCTGCTTCCCCCATGGCAAAGACATCTAGGCGTGTGCGGTATACCCTCTCCTGTGCCCTCCTCCTCCTCCTCCTCTGTTCCCTCCTCCTTCTTTGCGCCTCTAAAGTCACTAGTATCGTTATGAGCATGGATGCCCCTGGCATGTTGGCAGACAGATTGTAGTCCGGCAAGTGTGTGTGCTCAGCTCTTCCTTAATGGTGTTGCTTTAGCTGACCTTTACACGGCTGGAGCAAAGTTAGGGCAGCTTTTATAAAGTGTAAAATTACTCCGGGAAACTAACAGATGCGCACAGGGCGTAGCCTACACTGCACACACTTAATTTTGTGGATCGCCTTATCTCCCTCATTTGCATCTTTGCCTAGCAAAACAATGGTGTGTCTAGCGTATTTTGCGCTCGAAGAAGCGCCGGTGTAATTGTTTTAGGTAGGACGGAAAAAAATAGTTTTCAGGCGTATTTCGTTTTGAGGATCAGGCGCAAAAATACGTGCGGCGCATCTTTCAATTACGCCGCGCATCTCGAGATAAGTCGGCGTAAGTACTTTGTGAATCTGGCCCCTAAACTTTAAGAAAGTAGAAGAACCCATATCTATGAAAATTGGGATTAAGAAACTTACTATGAGGAAAGATCTTGTGATAAGGCCTTCAGATAAGGGAAGTGGGATCGTCATCCAAACGACTGACCAATACCACAAGGGTATGATGAAACTACTAGAAGACTCTAATACTTACTGTTTACTATCAAAAAATCAAATTTTTAAATGGAAAAGAGAGTTAGAGCAAGTAGTACACCTGGGCCTTAAAAAAAGATATCCTTGACAAAAAGGAGGCCAGATACCTTATCCCAGAAGCATGCAGGACTCCAATTATTTATGCGTTGCCCAAGATCCACAAAGAGAAGATCAACCCCCCGTTTCGACCCATAGTCAATGGGATCGATTCTTTAACAGCTAGATTAGGGCAGTACGTCGACCGATATCTACAACCAGTGGTACAGAGTACACATGCGTATCTAAGGCCGGGTACACACGGACAAACATGTATGGTGAAAGCGGTCCGTCGGACCGTTTTCACCATACATGTCTGCCAGAGGGCTTCTGTACGATGGTTGTACACACCATCGTACAGAAGTCCGCGCGTAAACAATACGCGGGGCGTGTCCGCGGTGTCGCCGCGTCGATGACGCGGTGTCGCCGCGACAATGACGCGGCGACGTGGGCGGCCCGCCTTTAAAATGCTTCCACGCATGCGTCGAAGTCATTCGACGCATGCGAGGGACGGCGGGCGCCTGGACATGTACGGTAGGTCTGTACTGACGACCGTACATGTCCGAGCGGGCTGAATTCCAGCGGGCTGTTTTAAAACAAGTCCAGGAATATTTGCCCGCTGGGAAAAGGCCCGGCGGGCAAATGTTTGCTGGAATTCGGCCCGCTCGCGCCCACACACGAGCAAACATGTCTGCTGAAACTGGCCTGCGGGCCAGTTTCAGCAGACATGTTTGCTCGTGAGTATGGGGCCTTAAAGATACTAAAGAGATGTTGAGATTACTGGATGGTAGAAAGGATGACGGCCCACTCCTGATGGCAACGGCGGACGTATCATCGCTCTATACCATTATCCCCCACTACTTGGCCTGCGACGCAACCAAATGGGGACTGCGTAAGCATACTAAGCTCCCATGCCAACAAAGAAAGTATATCATCAAGTGTCTAGACTTTTGTCTTAAGCACAGCCATTTCTGGTATCAAAACCAATACTACCTACAAAAAACCGGGGTGGCTATGGGAGCGAAGTTCGCACCCAGTGTCGCTGGGCTCTTTATGTCCAAGTGGGAGGAGGAGTCGATATTTATGGACCAACCAGCTGACCTTCTGCTGTATAAAAGATATATAGATGATATCTTCGTACTATGGAAGGGGGATCGCCAGTCACTTATCTCGTTTTTTGAGAAGTTGAACAACAACTGCAAAAATATTACACTGACTTGGCAGATAGAGGAGAAAACCATACCTTTTTTGGACTTGGAAATTTCAAGAATTGATAACCTGTTTACCACAAGGACTTTCTTCAAAAACATAGATCGGAATAGTTATCTGCCTATCACCAGTTGCCATCATAGAAACTGGCTTTTCAATATACTCAAGGGCCAGATGATGCGCCTACGTCGTAACTGCACGAATATTGACGAATTCCAGATGCAGGCCAAGAAAATAGAAGATAGATTTGTACAGAAAGGCTATGAAGAAATCTTTATTCAAGAAAAGATAAAGGAAGTAAGTGACCTACCAAGGAGCCACCTGTTGGAAAATAAAAAATCTACCAATAAGGCTGACCTGGTACCTGTTGTCCTGGAATATAATGCACAGTACAAAAAGATAGAGAAGATCATAGCACGCCACTGGCACATATTAAAATCGGATTCAGGCTTAATGGACATACTGCCGGATAAACCAAGGTTTATTTATAAAAGAGCCCCAACTCTACGTGACCAACTGGTAAAAAGTGTGATTGAAAAAACAATTCACCTTTTTCACGGGCAAAGGCTTTTACCCTTGTAAAAGGTGCTACTCATGTACTCATACTAAAAGGCCCAACCTTAAAGTTACCAACTTCCAGTCAAACAGCAATGGAACTCAATATGAGGTTAGAGAGTTCATAGGGTGTAATACTGAAGGTGCTGTTTATGTTCTGAAATGTAGTTGTGGCCTTCAGTACATTGGATGCACCAAAAGGCTTCTGAGGATCCGCATTAAGGAACATGTTAAAAACATTGAATGCGGGTTCCCTAAACATAGCGTCTCAAGACACTTTGCTGAAGTACACCAAAAAGACCCCTCACATCTGAGGTTTTGGGGTATTGTGCCATACTCCAGACCATGGCGGGGAGGTCACAAGGTGAGACCTTTAAGCCAATTGGAGTCAAGATATATATTCTCTATGGATACCTTTGCCCCCAAGGGATTAAACATCGAATTTGATTTGAATTGTTTTCTTAGTGACTTTTAGTTGTCCAGTGGAGGTCTCTCTTCTATATCTCCCCCCTAGGTGTGCAGTACAACCAACTGTATTTATGATCATTGTTTTTCTTTTAAATATCTTTCAATGTTTATTTCCACCATGCTGTGTGCCGTGCGTGGGATGCTGGGTTGTGCAGAGCTCCTGTTCACGATTCGGGTACCAATTTCATTTTGACTGTGGGTTGCCTTTTAGTAAAACATTTTCCCATTGGTTTCTCGGGTACCACTTTCCTGAACCATGCATATTGGTCCGTTATACGGCCCCTTTACTTATCTGTGCCCACACTATCGGTACCACTGCCCTGTACCATTGGTATATGTGGGCTTATTAAAATCGCCCATATAGACATTGATATATACTCTGCTATCTATATCCCTTGGTCCGATCCCTCTGGGTTCACCCATCCATGCTTTGTCCATTAGCTATATATGGGTTAAAGCCGTGGAGCTTCTCTGCCCGTCAGCTCCTTGCACCATGCGATGTAGATCTTCCTATGCCAGTTGCTGGTATTATGTGAGGTTCCTGTTACTTTAAGTACTTACTCTTATTTGTCCCTTTCAGCTCCTACATTTGGCCAATTCATTAATGAGCTGGATTTTTACTAATGACCTCTTTGCATAGTTCACATTCCATCATATCCCACTCATGCAGTGTATCATGTGATGGTGGTACTACTGTGTAATTACACCTAATCCTACCCGGCAGCCCATATGGGGATCTTCCTAGTAAGATACCTCTCGTTTTTATCTCTCGTTTTTATGTCCATTTTTAGTTCATATACTATATATTTTTTGTAGTAAGTGATTTTATTTATTTTTTCTCTCTGTGCCCTTTGTTTTTTCCATCTGCTCACTACTCTATGGAGAATGCGAATGATGGCATTTAGGGAGCCCCGGCCACTTCCCTATAGATGTGCGCTGCTATTTGTTTACTCAGATAGAGCCTCCAACAAAATGGCGCTGGCATTTTACAGCACCTATGAGATTTTAGCTTGCGGACTCCGGGAAAATGGCCGCCGGGCGCCCAATTATGCAGACTATATAAGTCTGTAGGTATTACCTCTACGTCATCCCCTGATGAAGTCACGTGGTGTGACGATACGCGTCGGGATTGGAGCGCTGGACAACCCCTAGCATCCGACGGACGTAGTACGAGTTCGCTACTCGTGGATTTATGCCATCAATACCTACTCAAATGTGAGTTTTATGTGCTGTTTTTTAAATAAATTTGATTGTTTTTACCGGATTATGCGATGTGCTTTGCTTCCCTATTGCTTTGATTATACCACTGCCATATGAGCTGTATAGCGTCCCCAGCCTGACATACATGGAAACTGGTGAGAGAGGAGAAGCAGGACGCTGACGAGCTCATGGAGATAAGCCTCATATTTTATATTCCATGTGAGTGCATCTGAGTGTGTTATGCATACCTCCCAACTTTCTGAGATGGGAATGAGGGACACCTATCAGCAAAAATATGAAGGCATAGGACACACCCCTTGCCACGCCCCCTTAAAGGAGAATTGTACAAAAAAATAAGATTGGTTAAACCCTCAAGTGCTTTTTTTACCACTACTATTTCTTTATATT
The DNA here is from genome assembly GCF_905171775.1 of Rana temporaria. Classification (NCBI taxonomy): domain Eukaryota; kingdom Metazoa; phylum Chordata; class Amphibia; order Anura; family Ranidae; genus Rana; species Rana temporaria. The sequence goes on along the minus strand of NC_053490.1, from coordinate 358,033,903 downwards.
GGCTTTTGGAATTTACAAATGCAGCAATTTAGAAATCAGATGAAAGGTTTAGCGCTGGAAAACACTTTTTGATAGATAAAAAGTGTATTTTATATACAGCTATATAGATCAGACCAAAATGAGGGACAAATGAGGAGAATGAGGGACAGAGGGACATTGCTCCAAATCAGGGACAATCCCTCGAAATCAGGGACAGTTGGGAGTTATGTGTTATGTGCAAGACCTCTTGGCTCTATCAATATTACACTATCCTGCTCTATGTTCCTTATATTTGCATGTACTGCCTTGGAATGTGAGAGCAACTTATACCATCAAGACCGTACTTCCATGTATAAGGGTTTTCTTATCAGGCTTTATTTGCTTGATGTAAGGTGAGCTGCTGGGACCACCAGAGGTGTGTGTGGAGAGTTTTAAGGTGACGGCCTATCTTTTCTTCACCAGAGTTGGCTGCGGGGTCTCCCTCCACTGAATATCTGTCCTTATTTTCAACCATCAGACTTACCAGATTTTTGGAGACTTTGGGTTTCTTTCGTTTCTTGGACTTTATTTTAGTTGCATATGTGTATCTCCTATATTTATTGAGTTATTGTTCAACTTATTGCTATCTACAGTAATCACCACGGTATATCGTACGTATTCACTGTCACTTGTGTCCTCCCCCTAATCCCCCCTCCCCTTTTACACATTTGCAATATATATTGATAGTGTGTTTTCACAGCGCAGACATCTTTTACTTGTTTCATTATCACTTTGTCTATCAAGGTAGACCTTCCTAGGTTTTGCAGCAGTGCTCCTTTCACTCTCCCTTCCCCCCACCCCCACCCCCTCCTTTTTGCATTCACAGACAGCGCAAGAGTTACACTTTTCACAAACTTATAGTAAGATCGACTGAGTTTATGGGCAAAATCACAGCACACGTGCAGTATGATCGACTGAGTTTATGGGCAAAAACACAGCAAACTTATAGTAAGATCGACTGAGTTTATCTGCAAAAAACACAGCAAACGTGCAGTATGATCGACTGAGTTTATGGGCAAAAACACAGAAAACTTATAGTAAGATCGACTGAGTTTGTGGGCAAAAAGACAGCAAATGTATAGTAAGATCGACTGAGTTTATGGGCAAAAAACACACCAAACGTGCAGTATGATCGACTGAGTTTATGGGCAAAAACACAGCAAACTTATAGTAAGATCGACTGAGTTTATGGGTAAAATCACAGCACACGTGCAGTATGATCGACTGAGTTTATGGGCAAAAACACAGCAAACTTATAGTAAGATCGACTGAATTTATGGGCAAAAACACAGCAAACGTATAGTAAGATCGACTGAGTTTATGGGCAAAAAACACAGCAAACGTGCAGTATGATCGACTGAGTTTATGGGCAAAAACACAGCAAACTTATAGTAAGATCGACTGAGTTTATGGGCAAAAACCCAGCAAACGTGCAACGTGCAGTATGATCGACTGCATTTATGGGCAAAAACACAGCAAACTTATAGTAAGATCGACTGAGTTTGTGGGCAAAAACACAGCAAACGTGCAGTATGATCGACTGAGTTTATGGGCAAAAACACAGCAAACGTATAGTAAGATTGACTGAGTTTATGGCCAAAAACACAGCACACGTGCTTTAACAGCGACTGCGTTTATGTGCAAATAAATAACACACGTGCAGTAACAGCTAATGCGTGTATGTGCAATTATATAGCACACATGTCATGCAGTAACAGCAACTGCGTGTATGTGTGCAATTAAATAACACACGTCCACTAACACTGAGTACTATGTTTCAGTTAAAACTAAACTGCTTGCAGGCAATTCAACACGTTAGAGCACTGCAGCTAGCACAAAGAAATTGCCTAACAATAGCTGATCTAGCTAAGCTATACAGTGTATAAATATATGTACAACGCTAGTAAGGATGTATATATATCCTCTACACACTGCAAATTTAACTATACTGACTAGCCTTCCTGCTCTATCTATCTATCTATCTATCTATCTATCTATCTATCTGGTAGAAAAGACACTGTGGGCCAGATTCACAAAGAGACGACGTATCTCCTGATACGCCGTCGTATCTCTGAGATCCGACGGTCGGATCTATGCGACTGATTCATAAGAATCAGTTACGCATAGATCTCCCTTAGATCCGACTGGTGTAAGTGACTTACACCGTCAGATCTTAGGCTGCAATATCCCGCCGGCCGCTAGGTGTCGCTTCGGTTTTTTACGCGAGGAATATGCAAATTCCGATTTCCGCCGATTCAGAAACGAACGCCCGCCCGCCGCTTTTTTTTACATCGTTTGCGTTCAGCTTTTTCCGGCGTATACTTACCCCTGCTATATGCGACGTATCCTATGTTAAGAATGGCGTCGAGTCGGTTCCCGCGTCGAGTTTTGAATTTTTACATAGTTTGCGTAAGTCGGTCGCGAATACGGATCGACGCAATTTATGTTCAGGCCGAAAACAATGACGTCCTAGCGACGTCATTTGGAGCATGCGCACTAGGACATTTCGGCGGCGGCGCGTGCGCAGTTAAATCGGCGCGGGGACGCGCCTGATTTAAATTGTACACTCCCCCTAGCCGCGGAATTTGAATTCCACCGGGGGAGTTACGATCCGCCGGCGCAAGTTTGGAGGTAAGTGCTTTGTGAATACTGCACTAGCCTCGCAAAATTGCGCGGGGGATCGTAAATCACATAGATTACGCGGATCTAAAGATCCGCTAATCTATGTGAATCTAGCCCTGTGTCTCTATCTATCTCTCTCTCTCTAACTGACTGTCTGTCTGACTTGTCTTTAACAAAGCCGGAACACACTAGACGAGGCCGCCTTGCAGGCAGCCTTATATAGTGTGGGGCGTGTACTAAACCCCCTGAGCCATAATTGGACAAAGCCACCCTGGCTTTGGCCAATTATTGTTCTTCGTTTTTTGCGCCCTGTGATTGGCCAAGCATGCAGGGTCATGGTGCATGCTTGACCAATCATCAGTGCGCAACTCCGCAATGAAATATAGGCCGACGCGCGTCACTCGAATTTGGCGCGAACGACCCGTTTTGTTCGAAATCTGTCGAACGTACAAACAGACGATGAACACAAAGCTCATCCCTAGTCACCTGGAAGGGAAAAGACAGGAGGATGTTAATCATGCATGTGCCCCTCGTGATGTCTGCATCATGGGGGGGACAGACATGCCTGACACCCATGTCACTCACCAACCAGCCAGCTGTCCCCATACACGTTCTGTTCAAATTCCGTTTGGATGGTGCTTTGACTGTATATGTAGCTGTCGTGGTTGGACCCTAGGTGTTTGGCACGGACGTGCCATATGAGGCCTTGGGCACCGACTATCACCTGTACGTTGATGGAATGCCAATGCTTACGATTGCGGTATATGTGCTCTGTCTCACGGGGGGCTGTAGTGCCACATGTGTGCAATCAATGGCCCCCACGGTGCGTGGGAATCCTGCAATCCTGACAAAATCTGCCCTTGCCTTATTCCGCAGATGCTCCTGGGTGGGTCTGACAATGTGGTGGGACATGCGTCTGAGGATTGTGGGGACAACCTGGTGCACACATCTGCTCATGCTGGTTTGTGACATCCCAGCCACCACTCCACTTGTACGCTGAAAAGATCCAGTGGCGAGGAAATGCAGTGTTGCCAGTACCTTGACTAGTGGCTGCACTGCATGTGAGCTGTGTGTCTGGCTGGTGATGTCATCGTGCAGGGTTCTGGCTATTTCCTGGATGGCATCAGTGTTCAATCTGAAGATACGATACACCTCCGAATCACCCATGTCAAAGATGTTTATGCGCATTCGGTATATCCTCTCCCGCTCCCTCATTCTCCTTCTAAGCGCCTGGGCGCACAATAGTTGTGCTATCACCATGCCTGCCCCTGGCATGTTGGCATACAGAAGTCTTGTCCTGCAAGTGTGGGTGCTCAGCTCGTCCGTAACAGTGCTGCTGAATCTGCTCTCCAGCTGACCTGCACACGTCTGGTGCAAAGTTGCCCCTGCTTTATGAGGGGCAAGTTTAGACCAGACGTACAGCTTACGCGCACCACGCGTAGCCTGCGTCAGCTGGTCATACGTTCGGGAATCAGCGTATCTCCCTCATTTACATATTTGACTAGGAAATCAATGGGGGAGCAAGAAGCTCCAGGCGTAAATATACGCCTGCGCTACGCCAGAGTAGAAAAGTTACGCCGATCGGAAGAAACCTATTTTCAGGCGTATCTGGTTCTGTGGGTACGGCGCATAGATACGACGGCGCATATTTACACTTACGCCGCGTATCTCGAGATACGCCTGCATAACTTCTTTGAGAATCTGGCCCTTAGATCCTATTTCAACACTTCTTTTTTAGGAGCTTCTTGGCAGAATTCTTCACGTACGTAAACGTTTATGCTTTTTCACCATAACCAGAAAGTCTTTGCTGGATTTTTCACGATATCTTGAAGCATTCTGTCCAGAGTTGTGAGTTTTTTTCTGCTTGTAAGTCTACAAGCGATCTACAGGTGAGAAAACAGACAGCGTAAAAACTCACCCTTGTGTTTTTGAGCCTTCTGTTGTCTGATGGAACACAAACGCCTCTTTGTTTCTAGGTTCTTTTGATCGTTTTTTTTCCCAAGACTTGACCAATCATGAAAGTTTTCATCTCGTCTCTTCATCTGCCCCTTTTTCAAGGCTGTAGGAAAAAAAGATGATCAATTTGGCTGGCTTCGACAAATGTTGAATGTGAAAGGGGGGAGACATTTTTGACACGTGTCATGTGTTATGTCAATAATCTCTTCTTCCAGGCTCTTCGTTCCCAATATACAAGACTTAGGCTTCCTTCCAATAATGTAAAGTTTATTCTTCAAGATAGGACAGTTAAAAAGTCAATGCTTACATAATGACAGCTGGTAAGACATGGCAAGATGGTAATTCAGAAGGAGGAATTAGATGGTACATGTTTCTGCTGGATAGGGTCCCTTCCCTCGATTCTTCCATAGTGAAGGCTTCCCGCAGGGTGGGCTTCCTACCCCCATCTCCCTTTTGGGGACGGGTGACCCCAGTGTTCCTTAACTAGCTACCCAAACCACATGGATACTTATACTGTTCTTAAAGCTGAGCTAAGCATAATTTCTTTTAGAATAGCTCCAAGAAAGGTGGTGATGCTCCTGTCACAAACGTAACACACACTTGTGTATATTAAGTAACATATCTCCACCCATTGTCTTGACGTAGAACTTCAAGAATAGATGTAACCTACACAGCAACTGACCTTCGTCTGTCCTCATCAACCCTCAAAATTAAAATGTTTTCAATAGAGATGTCAGAAACTTTTATCACATAAAATAGTAATAAATTCAAAATGTAACAGGTCTCTTGGCTCTCACCTGGAGGGGAGGCACCTAAGATTGTGTGCTCCCACTTGGCCTGGGCACCTGCTGACTGCAACTTGGCCCAGCCTCCTCCTGTCTGCCACTCACCCCTTCCTCCTCCTGGCTGCCACTTTCTGGAGCCTCCTCCTCCTGGCTAAGCTCTTCCTGTGTATAAAAAAGGGACATGGTTTGAGTTTTTGCTTCATCAATCACATTTTTAAGCTCATGACTGTTGCAATTAGAATGTTATTAACGAAATAGAACAGACTCTCATTCTGACCCCTGCAGTTGGCCTCCCTGTCACAATCATTTCTGGCCACGACTGTTTTTTTTTTTTAACCACTTAACGGCCGCCCACTGTATATATACGTCCTGTTTTTAAAGATGGATATCTCGGTAACGGCAGCAGCTGCTGCCACAACCGAGATATCCATCTCTTCAGTGAGCGGTCCTGTAAACGATAACAGCGGTCTCCGCGGCGGATTCATCGCAAGATCACCGTTATCGGTGGCAGGAGAGGGGCCCCCCCTCCCACCGCTCTCCCGCGCCCTCCGCCGCTTACCGGAGCCGTCGGTAGCAGCGGAGGCGATCGGGTCCTTTAGCCTGCTGTGTGGGGATGCGAGTGAGATGGCCCCCACCCGTCCCCATAGCATTGCTGGGCGGAAGTGACGTCAAAACGTCAGTCCTGCCCAGCGTCTTAAAGAGTCTTTTTTTGTTGTCATTTTTTTAAATGACAAAATTTCCATTTTATTTTTTATTTTTTGCATTTAAGTCTAAATATGAGATCTGAGGGCCAGATTCACAAAGCACTTACGCCGGCGTATCTCAAGATGCGCAGCGTAAGTGTAACTATGCGCCGCGCGTAACTATGCGCCGTATCCCCAAAACGAGATACGCCTGAAAACCAGCTATTTCCAACCGACGTAAAAAGATTACACCGGCGCATCGTGGGGTGCAAAAATACGCTAGACGCACCATTGTTTTGCTAGTCAAATATGCAAATGAGGGAGATACGGCGATCCACAAAAGTACGTTTGTGCGGCGCAGGCTACGCGCTGTGCGCATCAGCTGTATGTCCGGTCTAAAGTTGCCCCTTATAAAAGCAGCCTTAACTTTGCACCAGACGTGTGCAGGTCAGCTAAAGCAACACCGTTAGGGACGAGCTGAGCACACACACTTGCAGGACAACAATCTGAATGCCAACTTGCCAGGGGCATCCATGGTAATAGCTATACTAGTGGCTTTAGATGCGCGCAGAAGGAGGAGGGAACGGAGGAGGAGGAGGAGGGCACGAGAGGATATACCGACCACGCATAGACATCTTTGGCATGGCTGATTATGAGTTGTATCGCATCTTCAGATTCAGCCCTGATGCCATCCAGGAATTAACCACAACCCTGAAAGATGACATCACCAGCCCAACACATCGCTCACATGCAGTGCAGCCACTAGTCAAGGTACTGGCAACACTCCATTTACTTGCCACTGGCTCTTTTCAGCGCACAAGTGGAGTGGTGGCTGGGATGTCCCAATCCTCCATTAGCAGATGTGTGCACCAGGTTATCCCTGCAATCCTCAGACACATGGCCAACCAAATCGTCAAACCCACCCAGGAGGACCTGCGGATGAAGGCAATGCGTGATTTCTACAGAATTGCAGAATTCACACGCACCGTGGGGGCCATTGATTGCACCCATGTGGCACTACAGCCCCCCGTGAGACAGAGCACATATACCGCAATCGGAAGCATTGGCATTCCATCAACGTACAGGTGATAGCCGATGCCCAATACCTCATATGGCACGTCCGTGCCAAACACCCAGGATCCAGCCATGACAGCTACATATACCGTCAGAGCCACATCCCAACAGAATTTGAACAGAACGTTTATGGGGGTAGCTGGCTGGTTGGTGAGTGACATGGGTGTTAGGCATGACTGTCCCCCCCCATGATGCAGACATCACGAGGGGCACATGCACAACTAACATCCTCCTGTCTTTTCCCTTCCAGGTGACTCTGCATATGCACTTGGACCCCATCTCACGACTCCATTCCGGAACCCCCAAACCCCAGGAGAGCAAAGATACAATGAAGCACACGCACGTACCCGTGGAGTGGTGGAACGCACCTTTGGCCTCCTGAAGTCCCGTTTCCGATGCCTGGATAAGTCTGGGGGTACCCTGTTGTATTCCCCAAACGTGTGCCAGATCATTGGTGCATGTTGCATGCTGCACAACTTCACCATGAGAAAGGGCCTGGAGATTGAGCTACGTGATGACCTGACCCCCGAACCAGACATTCCCCCCCTGACCGAGGGTAACCCGTCTTCTGATGGAACAGCAGTCAGGAGACGCCTCGCAGAAGGCATCTTTGCACGTTAAACCCACACATTAATCATGGCACAAGTAGAATGCATGCATGCACACCACTGTGGTCCCTAGCACACACACCCCACATCCTCATCAAATTGGATTAGACCAAAGTACACCGCACGGTACTAGGGAGCAGCAACGCCACGCCAAGGCTCCAATTATGTCACTGTACATTCATGCACCATTCACACGAACCTGGGATCACTTCTCCCTGGTCCTGGGGAACCCTTCTCCACCAGAAATGAGGGTGACACCCCTTTTCCGGCAGGAATGTCACCCCCACATTCATACATCATTCACAAACATAAAACAAATCATAATCACAGTAAAAACAAAAAAAATAATAAAACACTGAAAACAAAAATACACAAAAAATTAATGTCTCAGGGGAGACTCATGGGGGGGGAATCAGGGGAAGGAGGAGCCTCCCCTGGTCTCTGCCCACCTGCCGGCCTGCCCTCCAAGGCCACGGCTATCCTGGTGAGGCCCACATTCAGGGTTGCCGTATTGGCCTGGACTGCCTGGGTCAGGGCACACACCTCCTGACCCACGCCTGCTGTGGCGGTCTGCATTTCATTAAAGCAGTTTATGAAAGCCAGGGAGTTACAGCTCATGTCCATCACTGATTCCTTTTTGGAGGCCAGGCTCTCCTCCATCCGGGCCAAAGTCTGGGTGACCTGACCCAGATGGCGGGTCTGAAGGGCCTGGTCCCTCCGCAGATTAGCAGGCAGAAAGTCTGCCACCCCCCTGGTCTTGTGGGTCGCCTTCCTGCCTCCAGATGAGGCTTGTGGCCTGGGAGTAGGAGAGACCCTTGGGGGGAGCCCTGTTGGGGGAGGAGTGGGAGGGGCTACCCCTGATGGAGGCCTGACTGCTGCCTGCCACAGGGGGAACCTCTTCCAAATGGAGAAGTACCTCATTGGCACTGGTGACCTCCTCCTCCTCAAAGTGGGAGTTCACCCATAAATTTTTTACCCGTAGATTGATGCTCATTTTGTCTAGGGGAATCGGCTAGTTGTTTTAAAATCCCAGCAGTACTTACCGTTGTAGAGAGAGATCTTCTCTGCCGCTTCTGGGTATGGGTCTTCGGGAGTGGGCGTTCCTTCTTGATTGACAGTCTTCCGACAGGCTTTCAACGGTCGCATCCATCGCGTCACGAGTAGCCGAAAGAAGCCGAGCGTCGGTGCGGCTCTATACGGCGCCTGCGCACCGACGTTCGGCTACTTTCGGAAAATCGCGACGCGATGGATGCGACCGTCGGAAGCCTGTCGGAAGACTGTCAATCAATATAGGAACGCCCAGTCCCGCAGCCCATACTCGGAAGTGGCGGAGAAGATCGCTCTCTACAACGGTAAGTACAGCTTCGATTTTAAAACAACTAGCTGATTCCCCTAGACCAGTGGTTCTCATCCTTCTAGTGCTGTGACCCCTTGATAAAATTTCACAAGTTGTGGGGACCCCTAACAGTAAAATTATTTCCGTAGCGTGGGTTGTCAGCACCCAAGGCAAGACAAGTAATTTGTGCCCCTAACCCACAGACATTTAGCACTACCCGAGTCCTTTTAATGGCAACTCTAATCACTGGTAGTGTTGCTTCACTGTGTCTCTGGCTTCACTGTGTCTCTGACTTTGTGGTGTCTCGTAGCAGTGACACCTATGCCAAAATCAGGAGATAGGGTCTCCTTCAGCCCCTCCCACTTCACATTCCTCACCAGTCAGCTGACCTCTAGTCTCTGCCCCACAGCCCTGCTGTGAACTGAATGGGTGCCTGTGAAGAGGCTGAGTGGGAAGCTGCGGGCTCCAGGAACAACCGGGCGGCCACAGGCTCTTGTGATAGCCCTGCTTGGTGGCCCCAAAAAGGCTGGGAGAGTGGTGTGGGTTTCAGGAACAGCCCAGGATTCGGTGACCCCTGGCAAATCATCATTCGACCCCCGAGGGGGTCCCGACCCCCAGGTTGAGAACCACTGCCCTAGACAAAATGATCAGGAATCTAAGGGTAAAATTTTTTATTTCCGGGTGAACCTCCACTTCAACCTCCTCCCCCTCAACCTCCTCCTACTCATGAGGTGAGCTGTGGCCACTCCCCTCCCCTGAGGACTCCTGGCTTTCCTGGGGGTCTTCATCAGCCTGATGTCCGGGGGATGGTGCAGACTGGCCAGATGGCCCCGCACCCTCCTGCCCATCTGTGCATGACACAAAACATTCACAGGTTGGAGGATACACACACTTGTCACATATTCCCTTCCCCCCCCACACATGCTACTCGCCAGATATAATAAAAAAAAAAAAACTTACTTGTCCTCACGGCCTCCTTGGAGTCAAAGCCAGGCAGGCCCACCACTTGCTGCCTGTGGAAGCACTGGGCCACCGCACGCTCCTCAGCAGTCAGCCTAATGGTGCAAGGTGGTCCCCCTCCAGTGCCCCTGGAATGTGCTGTTAGCTTGGCCAGCTTCCCACGGACCAGGCACCTCAGATCGTTGATCTTTTTTGTGATCCCACTGAGGGTCCTCGTCTCACCCCCCAACACATTGATATCATTTACAATGTCCTGCAGGATCTGCTTCTTCCTGGCCGGGGTGGTGTCCCGACTCTCAGGGCCATGCAAAAACCACCCATATAGGGTAATGGCCCCGGTCAGAATCTCCTTCTCCCGCACAGAGAAGTTCAACTTCCTCTTCATTGGTGCCATCTCAGCAACAAACACTCAGCACAAACAGACACCAAAAACAGACACCAAAAACAGACAGCAAATACAATCTCCAATAACACTCTCCAATAAGACTTTCCAATAACACTCCGACACAAACCAACACACAGCCACAGGCAACAGAACAAAAGCACCTTGCTTCAGGAAAAAAAACACATGGATATACTTTTGCAATGGAAGGGCGTATGTATGGGCCTATTTATGCACTGGGCGTATCTCACTAAGTACGCCGGGCCAAGTTCCTATCTCACTGATTTCGCCGGGCCGAGTTCTGAGCATGCGCAGTGAGGCGCAGAACATAGTCAGTGTCATGCGCGCATGCGCTGTCCGGGCGGCCCTTCATTTGCATGGGGTCACGGCTCATTTCAATGGAGCACGCCCACTTCCTTCCCACTTTCAATTACCCCGCCTTACTCCTCGGAATTTACGTTACGCTGGCGCATATTTGGGCGCAAATACTCTGTGGATGCGGTACTTGCGTCTCTAAGTTGAGCCGGCGTAACGGAAATGAGATGTGCTACGCCGGTCTATATATGCACCGCTCTACGTGAATCTGGCCCTGAGGTCTTTTTGACCCCAGATCTCATATTTAAGAGGACCTGTCATGCTTTTTTCTATTACAAGGGATGTTTACATTCCTTAGAATAGGAATAAAAATTATAAAAAAAACAAAAAAAAAATATGAAAACAAAAAAAAAATTTAAAGCGTCCCGTCCCGACGAGCTCGCGCGCGGAAGCGAACGCATAAGCGAGTAGCGCCCGCATATGAAAACGGTGTTCAAACCACACAAGTGAGGTATTGCCGCGATCGTTAGAGCGAGAGCAATAATTCTTCTGTTAGAACTTACTAGAATGTGAAATGCAAACCTGATTCATTCAATGTAAAGGAGAGGATACTAAGCAGCTGGTTACACATCTGTACTCAGGAGCACCTGTGTGGCCCACCAAAAAAAAACTTTTTAGGGTCTCACACAAAGGATACTTTGGGGTGCCTCCATGTGTGTCACTTTGACAAAAAGCGTCAGTATTCCAGCTTTGGGAAAATCCAAAAAAAAAACTTGTGATGATTTTAGGACTGATCCAAAAAAGACAATTGTACCCCACTTCCAAGCAATGTTTTCTATTACTGCCCTCCAATATCTGTGTGCTGTGTATACCTTTTGTTTCATTTTCTTAGAGGATCTCATATTTAAGAGGACCTGTCATGCTTTTTTCTATTACAAGGGATGTTTACATTCCTTAGAATAGGAATAAAAATTATAAAAAAAATAAAAATAAATAAGAAAACAAAAAAAATGTTTTTAAAGCGGCCCGTCCCGACGAGCTTGCGCACAGAAGCGAACGCATACGCGAGTAGTGCCTGCATATGAAAACGGTGTTCAAACCACACAAGTGAGGTATCGCCGCGATCGTTAGAGCGAGAGCAATAATTCTAGCCCTAGACCTACTCTGTAGATCAAAAAATGCAACCTATAGAATTTTTTAAACGTCGCCTATCGAGATTTTTAAGGGTAAAAGTTTGACGCCATGCCACGAGCGGGCGCAATTTGTAAGCGTGACATGTTGGGTATCATTTTACTCGGCGTAACATTATCTTTCACAATATATAAAAAGATTGGGCCAAATTTATTGTTGTCTTATTTTTTAATTCAATAAAGTGATTTTTTTCCAAAAAAAGTGCGCTTGTAAGACCGCTGCGCAAATACGGTGTGACAAAAAGTATTGCTATGACCGCCATTTTATTCTCTAGGGTGTTAGAAAAATATATATAATGTTTGGGGGTTTTAAGTAATTTTCTAGCAAAAAAAAAACAGTTTTAGTCTTGTAAACGCCGAATCTGAAAAACACCTTCTGTCCTTAAGTGGTTAAATCTTTCATTTTGGTTAAAAAACATCTCGTTCCCAATAATAATTCAAGGCCAAGAAATATGTTGTAAACTACTATACCTGGCTGAAGAGGTTGAGATCCGGCTCTTCGAGCTCAGCTTGCTCCTCATCACCCTCTGCAGGGGTGGGGGGGAACAGTGGAAGGAACGCTGGAAGGAACATTGGAGGGAAGGGTGGAGGGAAGACTGGAAAGTGATTCCCTGGCTTCAATTTGATCGTCCAGAAAACGGAGGTGTTTGAAGTACCACAGCTTGGGCACATGAACTTTATCTGCTGCTGCTCCTGATCTCAGCGAAGCGTGGACCTCTTTATACTGCTTCCTATAAGCAGTCCTCAGATTATTTATTTTGCTGTTTATCATGTTGTAATCTGCCTCTGGGATCCAGGTCTTCAAATACTTGGCAAATTGTTCAATTGTTGCCCTTCTTGCAACACTGTTGTGGTAGAGGTTGTTCTTGATCTCCCAAAGGTTGCGTAATTCTCTATATTTATCTATGAACTTCATCAGCATCTCCGGCTGTCTCAATTTATCCATATTTTCTACAAGATCAAACAAAAGACATATAAACACTAGGTCAGCTTAAATTGTCCTAATCGTATCACAATCTAGATCTTTAAACACAGTGTGTACTGCTGCCACTAATGCTGCCCAGCTCTGCACCATTGTTGTGTAATGATGATTTACCTGCAGACCCTGTGTTTACATCTAATAAATAAGCGGCATTCATATGCAAAAGTAATGAGAGCATTCATGAAGGCACCATTCATGTGTCTATCATGCCCCTCTGCAGTGATGAGATGATACACCGTTTAATAACCTCTGTCCAACAATCACAATCATTGCCTGATCTGATACACAGTAAAATAATCAGTTTTGGAGTCTCGCAGATATATATTGTATATGTCTCCGAGCAGATGGAGAGCAAAATTACATGGGGGGCCCCAAGATTTATTTGGTCAAGGGTCCAATCAACATAAAACCGACAGCCCTGTCTTGATATCATGACTCAAATATATATATATACTGATGGCCCCAGTTTCATTTTTACCTTTGTTTTACTTCGCGCACACAACATAGTCACGTCGTTCTCATTATATATCCTGCACATGCGTGAAATGCCACCCTCTTTGCCCGCCCATGACAGACTTTTTCCTCTATTCCATGCTCCTTCTCAGTGGGAAACAACAATATGGCAGTGTCACGTGTGCATGGTATACCCCGTACCGACAAGGAAAGCCCGGAGGCGGGACTGTCCCGATCCAGGCCCAGACGATACAAGGCCATGAATATGTCACTTAGGAGATGGTGGAGATGGTGGACATACTGTGGAGGAAATATTACGATGGCGATCATGGGCCATACCACACCCCTAATCTGAGGAAGGCCCAAATAATGGACAAAGTGGCGAAGAGTCTTTACCATAAATTTCAGGTCAGGAGATTTAAGGAGCAGCTCTGTAAAAGGTGGTCTGACCTTAAATTGCGGGAACCGGAGCAGTATAGGAAGATCAAGAAAATTATTGACAAAAGTACGTATTTTTCATGTGTTTATTGCAAATTTGTTTATTAGATTCTTGCATGTTTTTCTCCATGTGCTTGGTTGACCTGGTTGTACTTTTGAAAATGGCAACTTTCAGGTTAGTGGCCAAAGTATAGTATTTTTACATTCGTAGTAAACATCGTTCCTCAAAAATCCGACGTTTTTGACAAGGTAGGTAAACCACACGTGGTCATGCCTATTTTTCGTAAAACAACGTTTATAAACATTGTTGTAAAGATGATGTGTTTGTTAGAACTTACTAGAATGTGAAATGCAAACCTGATTCATTCAATGTAAAGGAGAGGATACTAAGCAGCTGGTTACACATCTGTACTCAGGAGCACCTGTGTGGCCCACCAAAAAAAAACTTTTTAGGGTCTCACACAAAGGATACTTTGGGGTGCCTCCATGTGTGTCACTTTGACAAAAAGCGTCAGTATTCCAGCTTTGGGAAAATCCAAAAAAAACTTGTGATGATTTTAGAACTGATCCAAAAAAGACAATTGTACCCCACTTCCAAGCAATGTTTTCTATTCTGCCCTCCAATATCTGTGTGCTGTGTATACCTTTTGTTTCATTTTCTTAGGGGATAGAAGACTGGGAGGACATCATTTGGAGGAGGCTATGAAGCACAGACCACAGAAAGAACAGAGGGAACCCCAACCTCAGCATGTGGAGGAAGTAGATGTGGAAGAAAGAGGTGTGGAAGAAGGAGGTGTGGAAGAAGGAGAGGTGGAAGAAGGAGAGGTGGAAGAAGGAAGTGTGGAAGAAGGAAGTGTGGAAGAAGGAGAGGTGGAAGAAGGGGAGAGGTAGAGATTATCACCACAACAGGTCAGTGTCTGTCACCACAGCTTCAGGTAAAGAGATGTAGGCCTGCATATTTCTAATACCCCCCCTTTTTTTTGCGGTGAACATGGTGGTGTCACAGCAGTGATACAAGAAATAATGGAATGTAGTAGTAGTGAAATGGACATTATGAGGAATAGGATGAATGTCATTGAACAAAAACATAAAAACATCATTGACACGTTCGGGCAAATAGTAGACTGACCCCCCCCTCCCCCCACCACACCCCACCCCACCATTTTTAGATGTTTTGTTCTGCGCCCACATTTGCATTGGATAATCCACAAACCAAAATTTGAAGAAGCACACAGTGTGTCAACATGTGCTATTTGCCATCACAGGATATCTATGTCTGTGCTTTGTGGGTGCAACCCCTTCCTCGCTACTCAACTACTGAGAGGAAGGGTTTGCACCCCCAAAACACATCTATTGATCCCCCATGATGGCAGATAGCACATGTTGACATTTGGCATGGGATCAGGATCGAAATCCACATTTTGCCACACAAACTGTGAGCATTTTCAAATTTTGGCTTGTTCAGGGGTGACATCACCCCATCTCATGTGTTTCTAAGGTTGAACTTTGTAAGTTCCATTGTTTGTAGATATTTGCTTGTTTAAACCATGCCTGGTTAGGCCAAAAAAAAAAAAGGTTTTATTTTTCTACCTTAAAATTTTTAAAATGCACAAGTTGTGCACAGAATAAAACTGAAAAATATAAACAACAATGTGTGGCTTCTTCTTTCCATGCTCAATACCAGTTTGCACATTTAAAAGTGAGTGATTACTGTGACAATTGTGGTTATATAACAGAGAAATCCATTTGGCACTACAAGTGCACCAGGAGAACCAGGGAGACAGATAAAAGAAACAAAAGCAATAATGACAAAACAGGTTTTTCAAAGATCAAATTTGGTGTTTATTCTTTTTTGTAAAAAAATTAAAGATGGTCTGGCATAGCGATGGCCCCCCTACCCGTGAAGTACTCCACGTATTTCTCATGTACATCACGGGCACTTTGGGGGACCAAGCCAGTACGGCCAGTGTCCAGGCCAGTCAAGGTTTCTAATAGTCCGGCCTCAGGCCCAAGATTGGTTAGATAAGAAACAGAATGTCTGCGCAGAAAATTGTGCAGTATGCAGCAGCAGAAACAATGTTGTTGCGTTTATAATCCGCCATGTGGATGGCTGTCAGGAACAGGCGGAACCGGCTGGCCATTATCCCGAAGGCATTCTCTACAACCCTCCAGGCTCTGGCCAGCCGGTAATTAAAAACCCTCCTCTCCGGGGTGAGGGTCCTCTGGGAGAATGGCCACATCTGGTGTGGTCCCAGCCCCGAAAGCTTCATCCACAACAAAGACAAATGGATGTCCATCAATGTTTTCCTCATCCGGTGGCAGTGCCAGGCCACCAGTCTGGAGACATCGGGCAAACTCCGTTTGAGTGAATACTCCGCCATCGGACATCCGGCCATTCTTTCCCACGTCCACATACATGAACTCGTACTGTGCCGACACCACCTCAATCAACACAATACTATTAAATAGACATGTGCATTTTGTTTCGTTACGAATTCGAATTCGGACAAATTTTTCATTATTCGGAAATTCGTATGCATCCGAATTTCCAAATTACAAAATTAATGAATTTAAACAAATTTGAAAAATCGCGAACGAAATTCGAATTCGAATCGAATTTGAATCGAATTCGAATCGAATTCGAAAACAAATTTGAATCGAATTTCGAAAACAAATTCGAATCGAATTTGAAAACAAAATCGAATTCGAAAACAAATTCGAATCGAATTCGAAAAAATAGAAATCGATTTTCTAAAAACTACAATAAAATAGAATATAAAACAATAAAGCAATAGAATCAAAAAGAATAGAGTAGAAGTTAATAGAATGTAATAAAAAAGAACATGACAGTCTTCCGAAATTCGAATAGTATAAATTAGAATTCTAGAATAGATTGGAAAATAATTAAAATTTATGGAAACTAAAATATAAAAGAATAGAAAAACAATAGAACAGAATAGAATCAATTATAATATATATTATATTTTATTCTATTCTCTTGTTTTTCTTTTCTATTCCATTCTAATCTTTTCTATTCGAATTTGAATTCATTTTTTACAAAATATGAATTTCTTATTGAATGAAATCGAATTTGAATGGAAAAGATTATAAAAGATTAGTTTCATATTAGAATTTGAAAATATTTTGAACGAATTCCTAAAAAGTCAATCAAATTTGAAAATTTTTATTTGATTAGAAAAAATCGACTGCATTTGAAAAAATTCTACCGCATTTGAAAAAAATCTACTAAATTAGAAAAAACTACCACATTTGATTTTTTTTTTACATATAACCATTTTCCAAAATTCTAATTTCATATAGAATGAAATCAAATTGGAATAGAAAAGATTAGAATAGAATAGAAAATAATTAGAGTTGAGCGGACACCTGGATGTTCGGGTTCGGGTCCGAACCCGAACTTTAAAAAAAAAGTTCGGGTTCGGGAACCCGAACCCAAACCCGAACTCCGAACCCCATTGTAGTCAATGGGACACAGACTTTTAGAAAAAAAATGTGCGGAGGTCCCCGCAAATTCAATAACCAGACCCTTTAGGTCTGGTATGGATATTAAGGGGAACCCCGCCGTCAATTTAAAAAAAAAGTGACGTGCGGTTCCCCTTAAATATCAATAACCAGACCCTTCAGGTCTGGTGTGGATTTTAAGGGGAACTCCACCCCAAATTTAAAAAATAAGGTGTTCCCCCTAAAATCCACACCAGACCCCTTATCCGAGCACGTTGACCTGGCCGGCCACAGAAAAGAGGGGGGGACAGAGTGCGCCCCCCCCCTCTCCTGAACCGCACCAGGCCACATGCCCTCAATATTGGGAGGGTGCTTTGGGGTGCCCCCCAAAGCACCTTGTCCCCATGTTGATGGGGACAAGGGTCTCATCCCCACAACCCTTGCCCGGTGGTTGTGGGGGTATGCGGGCGGGAGGCTTATCAGAATCTGGAAGACCCCTTTAACAAAGGGGACCCCCAGATCCTGACCCCCCTGTGTGAAATGGTAATGGTGTACACTGTACCCCTACCATTTCACGAAGGAAGTGTAAATTCTTGTAAAAAAAAAACACACACACCGTTGAATAAAGTCCTTTATTAATAATAAAAAAAAAAAAAACTCCAGCGGTGATAATCAACTCGTTCCCGGCTTCCTGCTCCAACGTTGTCCTGATCCAGCGACGGGTGCGGGTGATCTCCAGCGATGAAAAGATCCATCCATCCAGAGCGCAGCATCGCCGACCTCCTCTCACCGCTGGACACAGTCCAGCGAATGACGCGCTGAAGCTGTGACATTACTAATATAGGGGAGGCAGGGCCACCCGTCACGTGACCCCGCACCCTTTGACGCACCCTCTGCTACATCACTGGGTAAGTCCAGTCTTCCCTCTTCCTGGGCTTCCCCAGTGACGTAGCAGAGGGTGCGTCAGAGGGTGCGGGGTCACGTGACGGGTGGCCCTGCCTCCCCTGTATAAGTAATGTCACAGCTTCAGCGCGTCATTCGCTGGGCTGTGTCCAGCGGTGAGAGGAGGTCGGCGATGCTGTGCTCTGGATGGATGGATCTTCTCATCGCTGGAGATCACCCACACCCGTCGCTGGATCAGGACAACGTTGGAGCAGGAAGGCGGGAACGAGTGGATTATCACCGCTGGAGCTTTTTTATTTATTTTTTTATTAATACGGTGTGTGTGTGTTTTTTTTTTTACAAGAATTTACACTTCCTTCGTGAAATGGTAGGGGTACAGTGTACCCCATTACCATTTCACACAGGGGGGGTCAGGATCTGGGGGTCCCCTTTGTTAAAGGGGTCTTCCAGATTCTGATAAGCCTCCCACCCGCATACCCCCACAACCACTGGGCAAGGGTTGTGGGGATGAGACCCATGTCCCCATCAACATGGGGACAAGGTGCTTTGGGGGGCACCCCAAAGCACCCTCCCAATGTTGAGGGCAAGTGGCCTGGTGCGGTTCAGGAGGGGGGGCCACACTCTGTCCCCCCCCTCTTTTCTGCGGCCGGCCAGGTCAATGTGCTCAGGTAACGGGTCTGGTTATGGATATTTAGGGGTAACCGCACGTCATTTTTATTTTTTAATTGACGGCGGGGTTCCCCTTAATATCCATACCAGACCTAAAGGGACTGGTTATTGAATTTGCGGGGACCTCTGCGCATTTTTTTTTTCCCGAAATCCGAACCCGGACCCAAACTTTTTCCAATTGTT
The DNA here is from genome assembly GCF_905171775.1 of Rana temporaria. NCBI lineage: Eukaryota > Metazoa > Chordata > Amphibia > Anura > Ranidae > Rana > Rana temporaria. The sequence continues at coordinate 358,014,884 of NC_053490.1, read as the reverse complement.
CAGGTCCGGGTTCGGGAAAAACCCAAAGTCCGTACCGAACCCGAACTATACAGTTCGGGTTCACTCAACTCTAAAAATAATAGAAAAGTTAATAAACTAGAAAAACAATAGAACAGAATAGAATAAAATATAATATTTTATTCGATTTTGTTTTATTGTTTTTTTCTATTCTTTTGTACTCGATTCTAATCTTCTCTATTCAAATTCATTTTATATGAAATTTGAATTGCGGAAGATGTTTTTATAAGTTCTGTTCTATTGTTTTTTTATTATTTTAGATTCTATCCTAATCTTTTCTATCCAAATTCGTTCTACAGTATATGAAATTTGAATTTTGGAAAATGTTAGAAAAAATTTAATATATATATATATATATATGACATCTTCCAAAATTCGAATTTTGCATATAATGATTTTGAATATGAATACAAAAGATTAGTATAGAAAATAATAGAAAAGAATAAACTAGAAAAACAAATTATATTTTATTCTATTCTGTTCTATTGTTTTTCTTTTTTTTTTTAAAAGGTTTTTATTATTAGCCATATACACAGTTACAGGAAAAAGCATTGCATACAAATGACAAGTACTTATGTAGGACAATCAAAAGGAGACACTAGGGAGAAAAAAGAATAAGGGGAGAAGGCTTCCCCCATTGTACATTTCCATGTCCTCAACAGTGATAGGGGATAGTCCTAACATGGGTTCTTCTAAAGTGCATATAGCCTTTTATTTTGTAAACAGAGAACTAATTATTCAAACTTCGGGCTCCTGATCAAAAAAGAACAGTGTAGCTAGATCATAGCATATATCGTAAGTTCAGAGCATCATGCCCATCAGAAATTAAAATAATAAACCCACAAAACTAGGGCATATAAACAAACATAGAGAAAAAAAAACCCTCTCTCCCAAGTGTCGTGTGTCGTTGTCTCCCCAACTCCCCAGATCCTCCCGCACCAGAGCTGCACAGTACGTCACATAAATTATACATAGAAGACATGAAACATAGTCCCTTACACCTCTCCAGAGTTAGTGTCCCTGGAGTCTACCCAACTACCCCACACTTCATGAAATTTTTTCTTGCTTCCCCTCGCTTCATAGGTCATTTTGTACATTGTAATATTAGCATTAATTAACCCCTTCCAAGCAGATAGAGTGAGGAAATCCCTCCCTATCCAGTTCAAGACAATGAGCTTCCTGGCATAGTAGAAGAGCAGTCTCAGGAAAATTTGCATATTGTTACTCATAATATCATCCTCTATAATACCTAGAAGACACAAGAGTGGGCTGCATATGTTCGGGAGATCAAAAGTGTCGGCAATAAATTGCGTAACCTGCGACCAGAACGGTCGAATCCTATTACAGTCCCACACCATATGCATAAAGGTGCCCTCTGCCATCAAGCACTTATGACAAACAGGGTTCTCTCTTCTGCCCATTCTATATAATCTGTGTGGTGTGTAATACATTTGATGCAGGTATCGCAGCTGTATCAGTTTGTCCCTTGCCGAGATCACCGTAGGGAGATATGACACTAGGACTTCCTCCCACTGGGGTTCCGTCAGTTCTGGTATTATCATAGTCCACTTAAGTCTCGTCTTTTCCTCTCTCGGTCGTATCTTACTCATGAGCATAGTATAGTAGGTAGAGACTAACTTGGTATGTTCAGGATTCAACAATAATGATTCTAACTTAGTGTTTTCTAACACCACTACCCCCGTACCAAACTGCGCCTGAGTGGCATGTCTCAATCTCGTGTACTGAAATCTCCAAGTTTCGGGTACCCCCAATTCTCTTTTTAAGTGCGTGAACGTTTTCAGCTCCCCTCCGTCAAACAGTTGATGTAAGTAAGTCAGGCCAAATTTGGCCCACCTATGTCCATCTTCCAGCAGAAAGATGTCAGTTAATCTTGGGTTAAACCACAGTGGAGCATTAGGGGACAAGTGCAGGGGGGTGTCCGAAGTGTGTCTCCTACATATCTCAAGCACCGCTTTGGCTGATCTAAGGATCACCATTCCATCTGTTGTCGGGACCTCCCCTCTATGAAAAAAGTTCAGCAATGTCTCATATGAGGTTGCCACAGCCGCCTCCACCGCTACAGCGGCATTGTTCAGCTGTGGGAACATACGCCAGTGGGCATGAACCAGCTGCGACGCCAGGTAGTATAGACGGAGGTCAGGAATCGCCAGACCTCCTCTCCCCACCGGCAACTGCAGCACCGCCAGCGCCACCCGAACTGCCCCACCACCCCACAGAAAGGAGGTCAGCAGGGAGTCAATGTATCTAAAGGTCTTCCTGGGGATGCCTAAGGGGGCATTAGAAAGAATATACAGGAATTTTGGGAGGTTGGCTCTCCCCAGCATTGTAAGCGGGAGGTCCTTCCATTTTTTCACCCTGTCCTCGAAGTCTTGTATGACTGGCCATAAGTTTGTCTTCGAAAATTTCTCTATAGGCAATTCCACTGTTATTCCTAAGTATTTAAAGCGGTCTGTCACCTGCAGGGGGAACTGAGCAGGGAGAGCCAAATCTGGCTGTGGATCCAGAGGAAAGAGCGCCAACTTGGACCAATTGATCCGGAATCCAGAGAAATCACCGAACTCCCGGATCAAGGAAAACGCGGTTGCCAGGGAATCCCCGGGATCGCCCAAGTATAGGAGCATATCATCCGCGTATAGTGACACACGTTCCTCCAGATCCCCCACCAGCAGCCCGGCAATGTCAGCCCGATCCCTGAGCCTAGTCGCCAGGGGTTCTATGGCTAGTGCGAATAAAAGTGGTGACAGGGGGCAACCCTGCTTAGTTCCCCGCCTGATCGGAAACGAGTCCGAAATGAGGCCATTGACCCTGACACTAGCTCTTGGCTCCGCATAGAGCAACCTGACCCAGTTCACAAACCTCGGTCCCAGGCCCAGTTTTAGAAGTAGGGGAAAAAGGTAGGTCCACTCCACGGAGTCGAATGCCTTTTTTGTGTCCAGTGATGCCACCACCCTCCGACCACAATTCGCATGGGACACTTGCAAGTTGACATACAACCTCCTCAGATTCATCTGAGTGCACCTCCCCGGTATAAAGCCGGTTTGGTCTGAGTGGATTAATTTCAGTATTACCGACTGCAATCTACCCGCCAAGATCTTTGCCAACACCTTAACGTCGGTGTTGATCAGAGAAATCGGCCGATAAGACTCGCACTCCAGTGGGTCCTTACCTGGTTTCGGAATTACCACAATCAGTGCCTCACGCATCGACTCTGGTAATATGCCCTCCCTTTCTGCGTCACTAAACACCGTTTGGAGGCGTGGGATTAAGCTCTCCTTATGCAACTGATACCATTCGGCCGGGAAGCCATCCAAGCCTGGCGACTTTCCTGGTTTAAAAGAAGCAATGGCACCAGCCACCTCTTCTGATGTTATGGGTTGGTCAAGAGCAGCACTTTCACCCTGCGTCAGAGATGGGAGAGTCATGTCATCTAGATAGGAAGAGACGTCCTGAACTGTAGAGCTAGATTGGGATTGGTATAGTATATTGTAAAAGTCTCGGAACGTGGACAGGATATCTTGGGAGTCGCTCACTAATTCCCCAGTCGGGCGCTTAATCTGCAATATCGATGTAGGGGCATATAAGGGTTTTGCCAGAGATGCCAGTAGACGACCGCTTTTGTCCCCAAATTCAAAGATGGACCTAGCCTGTTTCAGTTGCAGTTTCATAGTCTGATCCGTTAGTAGTAGTTTATATTCTCTTGTTAAGTCCTGCCATGAGCTATAGGTATCTGGGGATGGGGTCTGAATATACTGTCGTTCAGCGGTTACAGTAGCCTGTTCAGCCTGTTTCACATCTAAATTTAAGGCCCTTGCAAAGTCCCTAGTTTCCTTGGCAAACACCCCCCTCAAAGTTGCTTTAAAAGCGTCCCATTGAACCGGAACCGAGGTGCCGGAGCTATTCTCCCTCCAATACAGATCAATAGCCGTCTTACATTTGATCTTCACATATTCCTCCTCCAACCACTGCGTTTTCATACGCCACAATCGTCTCCCAGCAGGCACACCTAAAGTCAGCGTGACCTCCATAGGAGAGTGATCTGAGAGAGCTCTGGGGAGGTATCTAATTCCTGAAACCAGGGGTAATGCATCCACAGAGGTCAGCACCATATCAATTCTGGACAGTGTCCCATGCGTCCCCGAGTGACATGAGTATTCTCTGACCCCAGGGTTGCGACACCGCCACACATCCGTGAGGGCGTAGCTGTCCAACCAGGCGGAAAGAGTATGGCGTGGACCAGTCACACTCCCATGTCTATCGAGTGACCCATCTGACACCGCATTAAAATCTCCTAACAGTAGTAGTGGGCCCTGGGCCACCTGTATTGCAGCTGTAAGGATTTCTTCAAGTACCTGGAAGGAAAAAGGGGGAGGGACATATACACACACCAGCGTCATACAGATCCCGAACATTTGCCATACTAGAACAGCATACCTCCCCTTTGGGTCGCTCTTAACCTGTAAAATATGTACAGCCGCCTTCTTAGTGACTAGAATGGCCACTCCTCTAGAGTAAGTAGAATACTCAGCATGTATTACCCTCATCACATTAGCTTTTTTCAACGCCAATACCTTAGAACCTTGGAGATGTGTCTCCTGCAGCATGATAATATGGGGTTTATACCTCTTTATGAAGTCAAAGACAAGGGAACGCTTAATCCTTGAATTCATACCCCGGACATTCCAGGACAACACATTTATCTTACCCGTCATCCTGTAAAGTAACGAATCGCAGGTGCATACTCAGGGCCTCTCCGGACCCCTCCGGTGCGGTCAACCATAGCAACCTGTGGAGATTTAACAAAAGAGAGACAACGACACACGACCCAAGTTCACAGAAAGAAATAGAACCCCTCCCCCCACCCTGCACACAGCCCCAACCTGCCGAGTGCCTGTAACCCATAACTTCAGCAAACAAATTGTCAGGGGATTATATCAGTCTCACCCCCCAACCACCTACTCCCTCCAGGGAGTCTATGTTGACATAGCCGTTGACACGGACTCAGTAAGTCAATGTTCCAGAGAAAAAAAAACCCCAGCAAAAAATGGAGAAAAAAAAAAGGGAGGAAAAAATACCCCCAAACCACACAAAAACCAATATAGAAAGAGTGCTGGTGAATCCGGGCAGGGCTCAGTTCAGGAAAACCGAGGCGTCAGAGCTAAACATTCGCAGTGGGATTGACCACACCCGTCCCAGCAGCAAACAGAGCACAGGCAAAAACAAACGGCCCAGATTAAGAGCCCAGCCTGTGTAATACAGTTAGTGGTCATTTCTTGGACTATGTCGCCCCCTAGTGTCCAACCATCTTGAAGCCTCTGTAGGGGAATTGAAGAAGAACACTTTGCCCTCGTCGACCACTCTGAGCTTCGCAGGGTACATCGTACTGTAGGCCATATGCATATCTCTCAGTCTCTTTTTAACATGTATGAAACTGGCTCTCTGTTTCTGCGTAGCTGCAGAGAAATCAGGATAAATGGAGATCTTGTTCCCATTGAACTGGAGATCCCCTACAGTGCGAGCTGCCCTCAGAATATTTTCACGATCTCTAAAGTGTAGGATACGTGCAATCATAGGGCGCGGGTGGGCACCCGGTGGAGGGGGTTTAGACGGAATGCGGTGTGCCCTCTCTATAGCAAATAGACGGGAGAAAGTAGTGTCAGCCAAAGTATCTTTTAGCCAGAGCTCAAGGAAGTCCTCAGGCTGTTTGCCCTCTGCCTTCTCAGGGAAGCCTACCAAACGTATGTTATTCCTCCTCTGGCGGTCTTCCATGTCCCATAGCTTATCTGTATGAGCCCCCACCTCACAGTGGACGTTCTGCAATTTATTTTCCAAAGGGCGCACCACATCCTCCAGGTCACTAATCCTTTGCTCAGCTTCCCCAGCTCTCTCCCTGATGGTCTGCACGTCATGCTTAAGGAACGACAGTTCAGTCCTGATGCCATCTATGTGGTCAGTGAGGGTGGTCTGGCACGTGTATATGGCCTCCATAATCTGCTTCAGGGAGGGCTCCCCTCCTCCTGCTTCAGAAGCCTCAGCACCCCCCTCCTGTGGTTGTGATCCGGCCTGCTTTGTGCCCCGCTTCAGCTCCTTAGTTCTGGGAGGTAGCTGGCTCACCTGGGTGTCAGACAGTGAGGGCCATTCGTCCTCCGGAGGCCGTTCCGCGCTGGGGCCCTGTCCCTCTGCCTCATGGCGGCCGCCATCTTGGGACTTCCAGGCAAAGTGGACCGGGCGCTGTTCCGGAGTTGCCATCGGTGCACGGCCGTATTTGACCATCCCTACATGGGCAGCACAGGATCCGGAGTCGGGGGATGTCTCTGCCTGCGGTGTTCAGCTGCTCTGTCGCCCAGGATTAAGTCAGGATTCGTCTGCCCTGCACGGAGCTCCGGACCAGCGCTGCTCACATGTCGGCCGTTGGCTCCGCCCCCCATCGTTCTATTGTTTTTCTATTCTATATCTTATATATATATAAAAAACGAAATTTCGTATAGAATGAATCTGAATAGAAAAGATTAGGCTATAAAAAAATAGAAAAGAATAGACTAGAAAAACAATAGAACAGAATAGAATGAAATATAATATATGTTATATTTTATTCTATTCTGTTCTATTGTTTTTCTATTCTATTTTTTCCTATTTTTTTATAGCCTAATCTTTTCTGTTCAGATTCATTCTATTCGAAATTCGAATTTCGTTTTTTATATATATTCCAATTCAAAATCATTCTATGCGAAATTCAAATTTTCGAATGATAGATATATATGCTTATATGGTTATATGTTTTTTTTTTCTCTCCCCTTTTTGGGAGGGGGGAGGGAAAGGAGAGGGCAGAGGTAGAAGTGAGATGAAAAATCAGGAGGATGTAGGATTGACCCATATTGTTGTTTTTGTTGTTATTTATGTTCATGTTCATGTTCATTTTAAAAAGTGATTCCTTTTGTACGCTTATTGGAAATGAAATGTAAATTATATCTGTGTTTTAAAAATCGAATAAAACAAATTTAAACACTAATGGATATATATGTAAATATTAGGGTTAGGATTAAACCTAACCCTAACCCTATTATATATATATATAACCATTTTCCAAAATTCGAATTTTGTATAGAATGAATTTGAATAGAAAAGATTAGAATAGAGTAGAAAAGAATGGACTGGAAAAACAATATAACAGAATAAAATATAATATATATATATATATATATATTTTTTTTTTTTTTTTTTTTTTCTTCTGTTCTGTTGTTTTTCTATTATTTTAAATTTTATCCTAATCTTTTCTATCCAAATTCGAATTTTGGAAGATGTTTATATATAACATCTTCCAAAATTCGAATTTCGTATAGAATGAATTTAGATACAAAAGATTAGTATAAAAAATAATAGAGGGGCGTGGCTTGACGCGCGGCGCGAATGGCAGCGGTGTAGAGGAGCAACCCGTGGGACCCGAGAGCTGGAACCGGCCGGACTTTAGGAGATTATGTCCTCCCAACTCAGGAGGGGATCTGACAATCGCTCCCTACGCTCCCTGGGCACCCCCAAAAGGAAAACAACCCCTGCAAACCTTAGCAAATTTTGCTACAGCGGCAACAGCAGGGCCTCCAAGATGGCGCCGCCGCTCAGGCTGAACATGGAGGAGGATATGGAAGACGATGAGGTCTCCCTCCCAGCGTCTGAGGACTCATCAAAAGGTACTGACCGTGCTGATGTTCCCCTGACATATGCCGCAATGACTGACATAGCTGCAGATATCAAAAACTCCTTCTCCTTAGCCATCACAGACATCAAAACTGAACTGCTCAGGCTCTCAGAGCAGATGGCTGTGATGGAGCGTGCAGGTAAAAGGAGAGACAGGGCCCTGCTCAGACTTGACGACATTTCTGCCAATCATTCACAACACCTGATCGATATGAACAGGCAGATCGAAGATTTGGACAATAGAGGATGCAGGCACAACATCAGGGTGAGAGGGGTCCCAGAATCGGTAACACCCGAGGGTGTGTGGCCGGCGCTGTCCGCCATCTTCAACACCTTGCTGGAGAGGCCGGAGCAATCCCCCATTGAGTTTGACCGCGCTCACAGAGCTGTCATTATCTGTGTCATGACTCTGGTCACCTGCTGGTGGCACTGTTCCCTCCAGTAACAGGGGTGCAGTTCTGGTGGCCACCAGCAGGTGTCGCCCAATATAGATTTGCACAGGTATTTAAGCCCGCCCTAAACTGGAGTTCAGGGCTTCAGTATTTTGCTTGTCAGCCTGTTCCCTGCCTGACCTGTTAGCTGTTGCCCACCTGTTCCTGCTTCGCTCCCTGCCCTGGACCCTGTCGCTTATTGACCCTGGCTTGTATTTTTGGACTTTGCTGCTCTCTCCTATCCTTGACCTCTGGCTTGGACCTCGGACTTGCTTATGTCTTATGCCTGCATTACCTGCTTAGTGGTTTTTGGTTGCTGTGTCACGCTTGCTTTCTTTGAATGTTTTTCACGTGTGCTTTAACTTTAATAAGACATATATTTTTCACTATCTTGGTGCCTGTTTCCGTTAGTGCAGCCCATTGACCTGTACCCAGTATTCGGATGCCTGCGTGGGCATCCCCTGACATAATACTGAAGCCCTATAAACAGGTCGGCTGCACTTGGGAAATTGGCTCTGGGCATTTGCTTTTATAAAATGCATCTAGAAGATATTGTGTACCTGTCACTCTTGGCAACAGATGACAGAGATTTCTGCTATCAGGGAATAAAGTGAATACACTATACACTAGAGAGCAGTAACTGGAATGTATCCGTATGGCTCATGTTTTTATTGATCATGGCAGTGTATTGTTTGATGATGTGCAGCCATTGATTCGGATCTGCACAGAGTTGGCTCAGTCTGATGCTGCTAGTGGACGTGATGATTATACACCTCCTTTTAGTGCAGCTCAGGTAGAGTCTTTGGTGTGGCTGTTGGAGGATGATTCAGCCTTTTGTCATGAGCAGTACTCATCTTGTCCTCAACAGGTGATTGCAGCATGCATTAATTCTGTGCAGTCTCTGGTCAGACAAGCCGTGTGCAAATCTGATTTTGTACAGCCATTATTACAAGCTTGGTCTAGTTTGTTGTACTCAGCCCCTGCCAGCTTCCAACCATACATTTCTTTGTCTAGTTACCAACCCGCTGGAATATCTTTTTCTTTACCCCCAATTCCCACTTTTGCTGAGCAATACACCCTGCTAACAACAAAGTACCAGTCCTCTGTTTCCTCCTGCTGCACCTACCCTGCCTTTAACCCTTTTTAATGCTTCTCAACTGCCTCCGTTTGTTCCACCAAAATCCTCTTCAAGGTCAGAACCCTCTGTTTCACCACCCCTCCGCTCTTCACCCCTACCAACTGAATCCATTACCTCCAACCCTATACCCATATACAAACCCTCAGTGGTGAAACCAAAGAAGAAGAAAACGTTTTTTCCAACCCACTCGATCCTGCCACTAACCCAATCTGCATGCACTTCAGCCCACCTGCTTCAGTCTGTCCCAGTGCCAGCTACCCAGTCTGTTCCAGTGCCACCTGCCCGGCCCGTTCCAGTGCCATCTGCCCAGCCTGTTCCAGTGCCATCTGCCCAGCCTGTTCCAGTGCCATCTGCCCAGCCTGTTCCAGTGCCATCTGTTCAGCCTGTTTCAGTGCCATCTGTTCAGCCTGTTCCAGTGCCATATGTTCAGCCTGTTCCTGTGCCATCTGCTCAGCCTGTTCCAGAACCAGCTGCCCAGCCTGTTCCAGTACCAGCTGCCCAGCCTGTTTCAGTACCAGCTGCCCAGCCTGTTCCAGTACCAGCTGCCCAGCCTGTTTTAGTACCAGCTTCCCAGCCTGTTTCAGTACCAGCTGCCCAGCCTGTTTCAGTACCAGCTGCCCAGCCTGTTCCAGTGCCATCTGCCCAGCCTGTTCCAGTGCCATCTGCCCAGCCTGTTCCAGTGCCATCTGTTCAGCTTGTTCCAGTGCCATTTGCCCAGCCTGTTCCAGTGCCATCTGCTCAGCTTGTTCCAGTGCCATCTGCTCAGCCTGTTCCAGTGCCATCTGTTCAGCCTGTTCCAGTGCCGTCTGTTCAGCCTGTTCCAGTGCCATCTGCTCAGCCTGTTCCAGTGCCATCTGTTCAGCCTGTTCCAGATATGCACCCCAGTAGAAGTATTTTGATACGAAACCGGTCGGGCATCTGATTATATCCACCCCAAACTGCGCACAGTTTACTTTATTCTTCTCTGAAGTGTGTGTGCCCTGATGCTGTGATTGCCTCGCAGTGCTGTCTGTTCTTGGTGTGATAATGTTTTTTTGAGATCCCTTTTTTGAGACTTTTGGGAGCATGTCCTCTTGTGAAGCTTTTAAATAAATTTTTTATGCGATGAGGAGGTGTTTTCTTCTCTCCTTTATTTTTATACTGGTACATTGGATCCCCTGAGAACTCCAACCACCTCCAGGAACATCACCATCATCATCACCAGTTCCAGATTCCTGGTCCAATCAGCGTGGAAAGGTCCTGCAGGAAAAGTGCTTTAGGAGTGTCCGGAGGGTTACCCCTGTAAGGCAATCGGCCTACGCAAGCCTTGAAGACCCCCCACCGTATGGTGAGATGTGGGTCTACTCCATCCGGTAAGGGCAAAATTTATTTCTACTGCTGATCTTTTCTGGGGATGAGATACCGCTTACCAAAAGATTGATGTTCCTTTTGGACTGTATAACTATATGAATATAAGCCATCTACATGCAGGAAATGGGACTTTGTGGTTCATGGCAATTATTGTCTTTTTCACATATTTCTTGCACTTTATGAATATCACAGTCATTTGTCTTTATTCATGTGTATAATTTTTTGTATTGTGAATTTTATCATTCCTGCTGGTCTGGAATGTTGTTTGGGTTGATACACTTAAAATTCACCAGTTCATTGGTCAAGGGACCCACCCTACTGACCCTTAATATAGTGGAGTTCCTTTTGGTCACTCCCTGTTCAATAACACTGACCTTGTTGAGTCTATATTTAATATTGCCCCACAGGGCATATTTGTTTTTATTGGCGCCGCATTTTTTCTTTATACTTTGTTTCACAGTTTTTCCATGTTGTGCTGGCAGCCTTACACATTTTTTGATTCACATTTTTGTTTCACCAACACATTGTAATATAGCGCACTATTATTTATATTTTTATTCAGCCTGTTCCAGTGCCATCTGCTCAGCCTGTTCCAGTACCAGCTGCCCAGCCTGTTTCAGTGCAAGCGGGTTCTCCTTTGATACAACCGGGGTCACACACGATTTATATAAGCATTGTTTATCCTGATTTCTTGTTATTTGTTTCCGCTTAGGCCCACGCCTCCACGGTGGGGCAGCCTCTTTGTTGGGCCGTTACAGGCAGTTAACTTGTGCATTGGCACTAGACAGTATAGTTAAAGGTGTCCACACATTAGACATTACCATCACTTTACACCACACCGGCATAGTCTAACACCTAAGGTTCACGAGTGACACCAGTACCTCATATCTTAGATGACCCGGTTGGAGCCCACCACCCTTCCACCCTTGCCCTCCGGCTTAAGGACACAACGACCTTAACTCTCTCACACATATTTCTCTCGGGTCCCATGGCACCGACCCCCCATACATACAATCTAATTTTGTAATAGCTCACTAATCCCTGTGAGCCCTGTCCATCGTCATTACAACAGCGACGGATTGTGTCCCGCAGCGGTTTCAGTGCAAGCGGTCCAGCCTGTTGTTCCAGTGCCAGCCGCCCAGCCTGTTGTTCCAGTGCCAGCCGCCCAGCCTGTTGTTCCAGTGCCAGCGGTCCAGCCTGTTGTCCCAGTGCAAGCGGTCCAGCCTGTTGTTCCAGTGCCAGCGTTCCAGCCTGTTGTTCCAGTCCCAGCGGTCCAGCCTGACATGCCAGTTGCCCAGCCTGACGTGCCAGTTGCCCAGCCTGACGTGCCAGTTGCCCAGCCTGACGTGTCAGTTGCCCAGCCTGACGTGCCAGTTACCCAGTTTGTTGTGCCAGTTGCCCAGCCTGACGTGCCAGTTGCCCAGCCTGACGTGCCAGTTGCCCAGCCTGTTGTGCCAGTGGCCCAGTTTGTTGTGCCAGTTGCCCAGCCTGACGTGCCAGTTGCCCAGCCTGACGTGCCAGTTGCCCAGCCTGATGTTGCAATGCCAACATACCAACTTGTTGAGCCCCTGTCTGCTGCCCAGCCGGAGGTGTTCCTGTCTGCTGCCCTGCCGGAGGTGTTCCTGTCTGCTGCCCAGCCGGAGGTGTTCCTGTCTGCTGCCCAGCCGGAGGTGTTCCTGTCTGCTGCCCAGCCGGAGGTGTTCCTGTCCGCTGCCCAGCCGGAGGTGTTCCTGTCCGCTGCCCAGCCGCAGGTGTTCCTGTCCGCTGCCCAGCCGCAGGTGTTCCTGTCTTCTGCCCAGCCGGAGGTGTTCCTGTCTGCTGCCCAGCCCGAGGGGTTCCTGTCCGCCGCCCAGCTCGGTGGCCCGGAGCCTGCTGCCCATCCTGATTTGCCGCCGTCTGCTGATCTGCCACCATCTGCGGCCCAGTCTGGCGGCCTGGTTCCTGTTGTCCACCCCGGCGTCCTGGGTACTGGCTTCCAGCTTGACGTGCCTGACTTTCAGTTCAATGTGTCACTTTCCAAGCCTAATGACCCTGAGTTCGCTGCCTGGCCTGTTTTCACCTCTAGATACCAACTTCCAAACCCTGGTGGTGGTAGGATGCAGGTTCCGTTTCCGGACTTGGGGGGCTGGTCTCCCAATGGGTTAAAAGACTGGGACCGAAGGACTTTTTGGGACTCTTCTGCATCCACATGCACTACCAGGGCAAGGGCAGAATGGGGTGTCCAGAGGCCACCCCTTGGGGGGGGGACTGTCATGATCTGTGTCATGACTCTGGTCACCTGCTGGTGGCACTGTTCCCTCCAGTAACAGGGGTGCAGTTCTGGTGGCCACCAGCAGGTGTCGCCCAATATAGATTTGCACAGGTATTTAAGCCCGCCCTAAACTGGAGTTCAGGGCTTCAGTATTTTGCTTGTCAGCCTGTTCCCTGCCTGACCTGTTAGCTGTTGCCCACCTGTTCCTGCTTCGCTCCCTGCCCTGGACCCTGTCGCTTATTGACCCCGGCTTGTATTTTTGGACTTTGCTGCTCTCTCCTATCCTTGACCCCTGGCTTGGACCTCGGACTTGCTTATGTCTTATCCCTGCATTACCTGCTTAGTGGTTTTTGGTTGCTGTGTCACGCTTGCTTTCTTTGATTGTTTTTCACGTGTGCTTTAACTTTAATAAAACATATATTTTTCACTATCTTGGTGCCTGTTTCCGTTAGTGCAGCCCATTGACCTGTACCCAGTACTCGGATGCCTGCGTGGGCATCCCCTGACAAGAGCACTCAGGCCCAAAGCCCCAGATGACAACCCTCCTAGGGATATTATATGCTGCCTGCCAAACTTCGGCCTAAAGGAGGAAATCCTGCTCAAAGCAAGAAATGCAGACCAGATCCAACATGGCGGTACCCTTGATCCAGTTATTTCAGGATCTCTCATCAATCACCCTCAAGAACAGGAGAGCATTGAAACCCCTCCTTGCCATCCTCAAGGAAAAGGGAATAAACTACCGGTGGAAGTTCCCATTCGCACTCCAAGCAGCCTACATGGGCAAGCAACATCTGCTCAGAATCCCGGATGATCTCCTGAAATTCTGCGAGGCCCTGCAGATTGCGCCTGTAGAGTTACCAGACTGCTATGCATAGTTCCTATTGCCGCCCCTCATCAACAATCCACAACACTCACCCGGCCCGTCATCACTCCCCGCTGCAGCAGAGAAACCAACGCAACAACCCTAACAGACTATACAACGACTCCCCAGCACCCTCCAAAAGCTCAAAGAGCCCTAGAGTGAAGGAGGCCCACCTTGTGTAAAGTTTTCAGATACCACATCACTATCTCTGTCAGGACCGGATCCTGCTCATAAGCTGTGGCAATGCACGGAAACTGTCCTGGACCCACTGCCTTAAACCCCCGGTTTTGAAGTTACAATTTTAACTTTTTTCATTACTCCTATTTTACATTCTCATTTTTATCGTTAGATGTGGCCTACTTGGGATGTCTCATCTTGCTGTGTGTCAGTGGATGGCGCTCTCTAATAAGACAGTACCTTCGGTGCCCTTTTGCTTCCTTTTATTTCTTCTCTTCATCCACACGTCACGTGTTAGGCCCCGTACACACGACCAAACATGTATGCTGAAACTGGTCCGCGGACCAGTTTCAGCATACATGTTTGGTCGTGTGTAGGCGCGAGCGGGCCGAATTCCAGCAAACATTTGCCCGCCGGGCCTTTTCCCAGCGGGCAAATATTCGTGGACGTGTTTTAAAACCGTCCGCTGGAATCCTGCCCGCTCGGACATGTACGGTCGTCAGTACAGACCTATCGTACATGTCCAGGCGCCCGCCGTCCCTCGCATGCGTCGAATGACTTCGACGCATGCGTGGAAGCCTTTAAATGGCAGGCCCGCCCACGTCTCCGCGTCATCGCCGCGGCGACGACGGGGACACGCCCTGCGTATTGTTTACGCGCGGACTTCTGTACGATGGTGTGTACAACCATCGTACAGAAGCCCTCTGGCAGGCATGTACGGTGAAAACGGTCCGATGGACCGCTTTCATCGTACATGTTTGGTCGTGAGTACCCGGCCTTAGACAGAGACCTGGTGACGAAGCAGACCAACGGACTCACACATAATAGGGTGATAAACTGTAACATGCCTCGCATCTAACCTTTTATATCCCTATAGGTATTTCTGTGCTCACCCCACCATCCTCTCCCAGGTCTCTACCCCTCTTCACTGAGAACTGAGCAGCCGCGAAAGGTGATGAAGACTCCAGAGCGTACACCACTTCTGATCCACGGACATCCGAAGAATGGTCGTCTTAAGCCAATGCTCCGACATTTTCTCATCCATTCGATCGGGACGACTGTGAGTACTCTGCTGCCCTGTTAGGCGCCCACATGTTAGGCTGCACCCCTTCGGACTGGACCGTGGAGTCGAGATGAACTGGTGCACACTTACCACCCACATTTACACACTGGGTCTGAATTAACCTTAACATACACGGTAATAGTTTGTGTGCTCCTCTCCCTCAATTGGAACTGTTTGCCATGCTTTAGTTCTGCACTACCTAGACTTTAAAGCACATTAGCAGACACCCCGGATCACCGCCCTGCCAGTGTGTCCTGGACCTTGGCTGTTGTGCATCCCAGGTTTAACTCCGGAATGACCAGGGCCACATATGATTTATACGGGCATTGTTTTCCTTGACTTCTTGTTGTTTTTGTTTTATTTTTTTTTCATTATCCTTTGCCTACACTTCCACGGTGGAGATCCTTCATTGCTAGGTCATTACAGACAGCAGACTTACGCATTAGTACTAGACAGAATAGTTGAAAACGTTCACATAACAGGCTCCGCCCTCACTATCCACCACGCCCGACACTTTATCATTTCTCCGAGCGGGCCGACTGTGAGCTCTCTGTGATCCCATTAGGCGCCCATGTAGTATACTGCGCCCACTAGGCCTGAATCCAGGAGTGGAGATGAACAGGTACACACGTTCCACACATATCCTCACATCAGGATTGAATTCATCCAAGCATGCATGCTATCAGACTTCATGTCCTCCCTCCTCGCTTAAAATTGTTTTCCAGGCCCTAGTACTACTTTTATTTAGACTCTAAAGCACATCAGAAGACCTCTCGGATCTCCACCCTGCTAGTGTGTCACAGACCGTAGTTGTTATACATCTCAGGTTCTCCTTTGATACAACCGGGGTCACACACGATTTATATAAGCATTGTTTATCCTGATTTCTTGTTATTTGTTTCCGCTTAGGCCCACGCCTCCACGGTGGGGCAGCCTCTTTGTTGGGCTGTTACAGGCAGTTGACTTGTGCATTGGCACTAGACGGTATAGTTAAAGGTGTCCACACATTAGACATTACCATCACTTTACACCACACCGGCATAGTCTAACACCTAAGGTTCACGAGTGACACCAGTACCTCATATCTTAGATGACCCGGTTGGAGCCCACCACCCCTCCACCCTTGCCCTCCGGCTTAAGTACACAACGACCTTAACTCTCTCACACATATTTCTCTCGGGTCCCATGGCACCGACCCCCCATACATACAATCTAATTTTGTAATAGCTCACTAATCCCTGTGAGCCCTGTCCATCGTCATTACAACAGCGACGGATTGTGTCCCGCAGCGGTTCGCGCTCACGACTCCCACTCACCCCCAAGAGTACATACTAGATCTTAATATTTAAGATTCTAATTAACTCACCACCCTTTGGGTGTGTTTTTGAGTACAACTCACCCCTACTTCCCACTTCCCACCTGACCTCCTGATCCAACCCCCTTCTCCACCCCCCTGACCTACCCCCCCACCCCTCCCTCCTTCAACACACACCCCGCCACCCCCCCTCCCCCGCTCAACCCCACACAGAAGGCATACACTCCACAAAATGGCTTACTCCTTCCTAGGTAAATCACCCTCGCTCATATCGCACAACATTAATGGTTTGAACATACCTGAAAAACGAACAAAATTACTAAAAGAACTTAAAAAGGCCCGCCCCTCTATGGTCTTCCTACAGGAAACCCACTTCAAGGGACAGAATATTCCTAAAATCACGGACAACCTCTTTACAAAGGCCAATCACGCCACCAACCCTCTAGCTAAGACCAAAGGAGTGTCCATTTTACTCAATAAGGATTCACCCTTTGTATTACAACACCAAATTTCCGACCCAGAGGGTCGCTATATCTTCCTAAAAGGCACATGGGGAGGTTCCCCGATCACCCTAGCTAACGTCTATTTTCCCAACACGGCCCACATCACATTCTGCCGTAAAATCATTGACGAACTCAAATGGTTTGCAGAGGGATGTATTGTCCTGGGAGGTGACTTCAACATACCCCTTTCCCCACTGAGGGACACCTCAAATGGCTACACACATGTTTCCTATAAGATACTGAAACGTATCAAGATCCTGCTCCAATCCCTGACACTAGTTGATTCATGGAGAACGATACACCCTTCAGAGAAAGATTTCACCTTCTTCTCACCCCCCCACAAAAGATACTCCCGTATTGATATGATTTTCATTACCCAAAGAGACCTGGGCAGTTTACTAAGAGCTGACATTGGCATCATTTCCCTCTCCGACCATGCCCCTACTGCTATTTCCCTACAACTTGGCTCAACTAAACGCTCCACCTTTAACTGGAGACTTAATGCAATATTACTCACTGACCAGGAGGTAAGAGACGACATACATCAGACAATCACGACGTACTTCCAGAATAACCGAGACAAACCCCCTAAATAACTGGGAGGCGCACAAATCCGTAATCAGGGGTGAACTAATAAAATGGGGCTCCAGAAGGAAGAGGGAGAGAGAGGGAGAAATTGCTCGACTATCACACCAAATATCTAATTTAGAGACTCAACATAAACAATCTCTCTCGACGACAGTAGAGGAAGAGCTGCTGACATGTAGGTCCTCACTGAAACAGATCCTTGACATCAAAATCAGAAAAGCCCTCTTTTTCCGGAAAAACATCTTCTATGAGCAAGGGGACAAAAGTGGGAAACTACTTGCAAAAGCCCTCAAAGATGCTCAATCAACAAATCTTGTCCACGCCATTAAAGATGGCCAAGGGGTGTTAAATCACGACCCAGGGAAGATAGCCAACCTCTTTTCAAAATTCTACAACAAACTATATAACCTCCCTGACCAACACAAACCACACCATGTCACAAACACCAAAACGAGAAGCAATATTAGAGTTTCTAAAAGATAGCGAACTCCCAACGCTCAAACACGAGGACACATCCAAACTAGACAAACCAATAAACCTTTTGGAGCTGCAAGCAGCCATCACAGACCTAAAAGCAGGGAAAAGCTCAGGCCCGGACGGCTTTACGTCTCAATACTATAAGACTTACGTGAACATTCTCTGTAAACCCCTTCTTTCATCCTTTAATCATCTGGCGAAAAACAAACATGACTCTAGCTCCTTCCTAATGGCCCACATCGCGGTGATACCCAAGCCCGATAAGGACCACTCTGACTGCGCCAATTTCAGACCCATATCGCTATTAAACATCGATTTAAAGCTTCTAGCATAAATTCTGGCTAATAGACTGAAACCCATACTTAACAAAATAATAGGCCCTGAACAAGTAGGCTTTATGCCCGGGAGGGAGGCACGTGACAATATCACTAAGGCGCTTAACCTGATACATTTTGCACGAGTCTCCAAGACCAACGGGATGTTACTGTCTACTGACGCCGAAAAGGCCTTTGATAGAATATCCTGGGACTACATGTTCTCCACCTGTACGCACATAGGGTTGGGGGGAGGCATGATGTCATGGCTATCGGCCCTATACCAACGTCCACAAGCCAGAAAAAAAGTAAACAACACTCGACCCAATAGATATACAGAATGGGACACGTCAGGGCTGCCCCCTTTCTCCCATACTTTTTATTCTTTCCTTGGAACCCCTGATCAGGGCTGTTAACCTGTCTAAAGATGTGAGAGGCTTTAAAATAGGCAAAAATGAGTTCAAAGTAGCTGCTTACGCAGACGATTTACTGTTCTTTCTCACAAGACCCTTTTTCTCCATCCCCAATCTACAAAAATTATTTGAAACATTTGGGTACATCTCCAATTTTAAAATTAACAAATCCAAATCAGAAGCCCTTAACCTGACCCTAACACCTGACCAAGTTGCCCACTTGAAATCTAACCATTCATTCCACTGGGTCCCCTCCTCCCTTAAATACTTAGGGGTTAACCTAACCAACAACATAGACTCACTTTTCCATGCCAACTACTCCCCATTGCTTAAGTCAATTACTAACGACCTTCACAAATGGACTCCAAATCTATTCTCGTGGTTCGGAAGAGCCTCAATCCTGAAGATGACAATCCTCCCCAGACTCTTATACATCTTTAATGCCCTACCTATACACGTACCAAATTTATTTTTCGCCAAACTACTTAGAATACAAAGGCAGTTCCTGTGGGCTGACAAAAACCCCAGGATCAGCCTTTCATTACTCACGCTACCTAAATGCAGGGGCGGGATAGGACTTCCTGACTACAAAAAATACCACCAGGCATCACACATCACTAGAATAATAGATTGGCACTGCCACAGCAAGGAAAAAGACTGGGTCAAGCTGGAACAGCACTTAGCCCCTTACCATACCCTGTTCTCCCCATGGACTTCGCACTCAAAAATAAGTAAGTCAATTAAACACCCAATAATAGCAAATACACTCAAAATTTGGCATAAAATCGCGACAAAACATGGCCTATCCTCGACTCCTAGCCCCCTTACCCCGATCTTCGACAACCCCGACTTTCCCCCAGGCCTCCAGGGCAAAAAAGTCCCAGACCTTTTGGCTCTTAATTGCTTCTCTGGAACAAGAGTTAAATCACATGATGCGCTGAGGGCAGAGTTCGGTGACCTGTTCCCGGGCCCCTGGTTCTACCTACAATTGAGAAACTTTCTAGTCAATACTAAGTCTATCCCCTCTTACAGTCGACCACTGACAACCCTGGAAGACATATGCTATAAGAGACACCCGGTCACACACGCTACTTCCCTGGCCTACTCATGGTTAATTCAGCCTGCACAAGAAGATACGAGCAAACACAAAATGAAATGGGAAAGGGACCTAGGTATCTGTATAGAAGACAAACAATGGGAGAAAGCATGCATTCTGTCACACAAATGCTCTCTGAGCACAAGATACCAGGAGATCTCCTACAAAATACTAACCCAATGGTATATCACCCCTCAACGGGCCAAAAAATGGTTTGCTACATCTTCAGATCTGGCGTTGTGGTGAGGCTGTAGGCACTTTCATGCACATCTGGTGGGACTGTCCCGCTATCTCTGCCTTTTGGCAACAGGTGACTGATTGGATCAGGCATATCACCGAAACAAAAATCACTCTAGACGCGGCTGCATGCCTGCTCCACATCAATAGCCTACCCATTAGTAGATATAAACGGTCCCTCATCAGACACCTACTGAATGCCGCCAAAACCCTCATCCCCATATACTGGAAGTCAACCCAAACACCAAAGATCAATGAATGGTTAGATAGAGTCACTTACATTTACAAGATGGAGGAAATCCTGGCTATGAAAAATGAGAACAGCTCTAACTTTAATACTCTCTGGCAACCATGGTTCCTGTTTACCTATTCTGCTGAATTCCAAACTCTGTGTAATTGACTGTGTTAACTGCTCACACTTGTTTGACTTGAACGTTATTGATGCCTCCATTGAATGCACACCCTGTCCAGCACTCGGAAAATGAACTACCCACCACGTCATGACAATACCCCTTGCTAATGCCACCATCCACCCCTCGCCAGATTATCTACTGCCTTCATCCTCCTATTCCCTACACCCACCCTTCCCTCCCCCCCCTCCCCTTCTCCTTCCCCCCCGCTCACGATCAATTATCGTATGTTTTGAATTACCTGTGTGTAACCTATCAGTCCATGCCAAATTCCATTGTACGCTGACATACATTGTTTATTTATACTTGTTTTGTAATCAGCATACTCCTTGTGATGGATATGTCCTTTGTACACTATGTTTATTCTCTCTAATAAAAACCTTTGATTGAGAAAAAAAAAAATAATAGAAAAGAATAAACTAGAAAAACATATATTCGATTTTATTCTATTCTGTGCTATTGTTTTTCTATTCTATTCTGTTCTTTTCTATTTTCTATTCTATTCTAATCTGTTCTAATTCAAAATCATTCTATACGAATTTCGAATTTCAGGAAATGGTTATATATAGTTTCGTTTAAATGTGGTAGCATTATTTCGAATTTGATAATTTTTTTCGAATGCGGTAGAATGTTTTTCGAATACGAAATGAATCCTGAAAACGAATGTAATGAATGCAACGACCTTAACTAAACAAATTTAATTAAATAACGAATCGAAACAAAACGATCAGAATCTGGAAGACCCCTTTAACAAAGGGGACCCCCAGATCCTGACCCCCCCCCTGTGTGAAATGGTAATGGGGTACACTGTACCCCTACCATTTCACGAAGGAAGTGTAAATTCTTGTAAAAAAAAACACACACACACCGTAGAATAAAGTCCTTTATTAATAAAAAAAAAAGAAAAAAACTCCAGCATTGCAAAACATTCAGTGAAATACAGGGTCTTTTAGACCCTTCATATCTCAATAAAGAGAACCTGTCACCACAAAATCATCACATAGGGGACTGTTTGTTCCCTATGCGATGAAGAAAAAAGTTAAGCAAAAAAAAGTGACACCCAAGCACATAAAGTCCCCCCCCCCCAAAAAAAAATTGAGCCCACCCCCACATATACACACACGTACACGAAAGTGTCAGGGTGCCTACATATGAAAACGTAGATTACAATACAGATGTTACATATCGCTGCATGTGCCAGAGTGAGAGCAATAATTCTAGCACCAGACCTCTTCTATAACACTAAACTGATAACTATAGGGGACCTTTGAAGTGCCGCCTATAGAAAATATAGGGTACTAATGTTTGACACCATTTTACGGGTGCAAAAAAAAATAAGGTTTTGCTTGTTGGGTATCTTTACTCAGCATAACCTCGTGTTTTATATTTTACCAAAAATATGGGTAATGTTTTGCGTTTGTTTGCCCTAAAATTCACGTTAGTGTGTTTTTTACTGAAATATTGCGTTTCCTAGAACTTTGCGGTAATATAATATTTGGAACTACAGCTATTTTATTCTCTAGGGTATCTGCTTTTAGGAAATCTATAATGTTTGGGGTTTTGTGTAATCTTTAGGCCTAAAATAATTTTTTAAACATGTGTGCAAAAAAAACAAAAACAGCTCTGGCAGCGAAAGGGTTCATACTGATTCAAAGAGGACCTACAGTCATTAAAGCTGCTGACTTTAATAAACAGACACTTACCAGTCCATGGATCCAGCGCTGTCTTTACCCAGGCTGCTTCTTCGCTGGTCTTTGGGTCCCCAGAACTGCCATCTTGATTGTGGGAAGCGGCTGTGACTGCTTCACAGCTGGCTGATGACTGATCATGCATAAAATGTGGGCTGGGAGGGGTATGAACTTCCGCTCTTCTGACCTAGGTGAGAAAAGTGAAAGTGGGAGCAGGTACTTGTCAGGAAAAGAAGAAATAATTGTTCCAATATTAGTAGAGGAGGATAAGTGGAACTTCACATTTTAAAGTGAGGTTAAAGCGTATCAATATCTGGTCAAAATGTAAAATCACGCTCATTTCCATATTAAAATTCATTGTACAAGGGGGCACAGTAATTTTGTACACTGTCCTAACCCCCACACTCTAAATGCTACATAGTGCTGACCTCCTGACTCTATAGGCCAGGGGTGTCCAAACTTTTTTCAAAGAGGGCCATATTTGATTAAGTGAACATGCGTGAGGGCCGAATATTTTGCCTGACATTCTTTGAATCATTAAAATTCTGCCTAAGTGTGTTAGTCTGAGCACTAATACATGGCCCAACAAGAATTCTCTTGCCTTTGTGGCTGTGTGTGGTGAAGAGATGAGCTTGGGCGTGTTATTTGGATATACTGTATATATTTTATTTGTGGCCCCAACGAATCCCAGAGCGCTGCTTAGGACTAAGGATGAGCTTGGGCGTGTTATTTGGATATACCGTATTTATCGGCGTATAACACGCACAGGCTTACCATTGCCTTGAATGCAGCCTCACCATTGCCATGAATGCAGCCTTACAATTGCCATGAATGCAGCCTTACCATTGCAACCAATGCAGCCTTACCATTGCAACCTCACCATTACAACCAATGCAGCCTCACATGTGCCATAAATGCAGCCTCACATGTGCCATAAATGCAGCCTCACATGTGCCATAAATGCAGCCTTACCATTGCCATCAGTGCAGCCTGAACAATGCCCATCTGCAGCCTCGGAGGGCAGAGGGATTGGGTGGGATGAGTGCCAACAGATTACAAACAGGAGAATGTCTTGTTTACCCTGTGGCCTCTTTAATACAAATTCCTGCCTCCTATGATAGACAGAACAGTATATAACAGTAAATACAGTATATATCATTTGTGGCCCTGGGGGCCACAAACAATATATATATCCAAATCCCCAGGGGGGCCATATCAAATCAACAGGTGGGCCGCATTTGGCCCCCGGGCCTGACTTTGGACATGCCTGCTATAGGCCATGTTGTATATTTCACAATAAATGATTGTGCAGTGATGGGGGGTTAAATAATGTGCTGTGCTTGGGGTTAATTATTGTGCCAAACTAGGGGTTTTAATTATTGTGCTGTTCTGGGTGTTACATTTTGTGCTGTGCAAAGGTTTAAATATTTTGACATGTTGGGGTTTAATTATTGTGACATGTCTTGGAGGTTATTGCTGGCCCTGACATATGCTGGGGATTATCATTGCTTGTCCTTACATTTGCTGGGAGTTAGCATTGCTGGCCCTTATACTTGCTGGGAGTTATTGTCTGCCCCGATACTTTCTGGGGTTATAATTGCTGGTCCCATTTGGGCTATTTATTGTACTTCAAGACCCTGTTTTGTCTGTACTGTGACAGGAAGTCAGGTAAATCTGTGGGTGTTGTCACAGACGGGAGATACATTTCTGCCTTGTTTGGACAATACACCAGTCATTATCGGGCGTCGGCTACAAACGTAGCCAGAGAAAGGCTAAAGGCCGTTGAAAAACTTCAGCTGTTCAGAATGAGGCCTCTAATAAGTAGCCCAGAGGATTACCACTAATTTGCTGCATCCTGAAGCTTTGTGAGGAAGGAGAGCAGTACTGAAAGTCTTGTGAGGAGGTGAGGAGAGGATTGATTTTTCTGTGTGATAAAAATCAAAAGACTATTGTTTTGTGCTGTATGACCAGCACTGTCTGCCCAGCGCTAGGCTGAGCCAGACTCCATAGATAGGTTCCTGTGTGGAAGGTAGACGCCCAGAGTGGCTAGGGTTTATTTTATGTTTGATTTTGTTTATGCTATTTGGATGCTTGCAATTGTTTTCCAGCAAGATGGAAAAATAAACCAAAAACTTTTAGGTAGATTCAGGTAGAGTTAGGCCGACTTATCAGTAGACCGAGAATCTACGCCGACTTATGTTTAAGCGTATGCTCAAACAGAGATACGCTTAAACATATCTAAGATACGACGGCTTGCGCCGTCCTATCTTAGATTGCAATATTTTGGATGGCCGCTAGGTGGCGCTTCCATTGCGGTCGGCGTAGAATATGTAAATGAGGGGATACGCCGATTCACGAACGTACGCCCGGCCGACGCAGTACTTTTACGCCGTTTGTGTAAAAGATAGGCCGCGTAAAGTTAGAGCCAGGCCCTAGTGGAATAGTAATGTTAAGTATGGCCGCCGTTCCCGCCGCGAAATTCAAAATGTTTACGTCGTTTGCGTAAGTCGTCCGCGAATCGGGATTTACGTCGTTTACGTCCACGTCGAAATCAATAGGCCCGTACGGCGTACTTAGCCGCAATGCACACTGGGAAATGTAGGCGCCCGGCGCATGCGCAGTAAAAAAAAAACGTCAAAAAAGTAAGGTCAAGCCTTATTAGCATTAAACACGCCCCCCTTCCACACATTTGAATTCGGCGCCCTTACGCCCGCCCGCTTTAGGCTACACCGCCGTAACATAGCAGGCAAGTACATTGAGAATCGGGGGCCAGATCCACAAAGCAGATGCGCCGACTTGCCTCGAGATACGCGGCGTAATTGAAATTTGCGCCGCGCGTATTTTTGCGCCTGATCCTCAAAACGAGATACGCCTGAAATTCCGGTTTTTCCGTCCTACCTAAAATAATTACACCGGCGCTTCTTCGCACGCAAAATACGCTAGACACGCCGCTGTTTTGATAGGCAAAGATGCAAATGAGGGAGATAAGGCGATCCACAAAATTAAGTGTGTGCGGCGTAGATTACGCCCTGTGCGCTTCTGTTAGTTTCCCGGAGTAATTTTACACTTTATAAAAGCAGCCCTAATTTTACACCTGCCGTGTAAAGGTCAGCTACAGCAACACCATTAAGGAAGAGCTGAGCACACACACTTGCTGGACTACAATCTGTCTGCCAACATGCCAGGGCCATCCATGATCATAACTGCACTAGTGACTTTAGACGCGCTAAGAAGGAGGAGGGAACAGAGGAGGAGGAGGAGGGCACAGGAGAGGGTCTACCGCAGACGCCTAGATGTCTTTGGCATGACTGCTTCTGAGGTGTATCGCAACTTCAGATTCAACCGTGAAGCCATCCTGGAATTAACCACAATCCTGCAGGATGACCTCACCAGCCCAACACAATGCTCACATGCAGTGCAGCCACTGATCAAGGTAATGGCAACACTGCATTTCCTGGCCACTGGCTCTTTTAAGCGCACAAGTGGACGTGTGGCTGGGATGGCACAATCATCCATGAGCAGATGTGTGCACCAGGTTGTCCCTGCAATCCTGAGACGCATGGCCAATCAATTCATCAAACCCTCCCTGGAGGTCCAGCGAATGAACACAGTGACAGATTTTTACCAAATTGCTGGATTCCCACGCACCATCGGGGCAATTGATTGCACACATGTGGCACTACAGCCCCCCCATGAGACAGAGCACATGTACCGAAATAGGAAGCACTGGCATTCAATCAATGTACAGGTGATAGTGGATGCCCAATGCCTCATATGGCACGTCTGTGCCAAATTCCCAGGATCCAGTGGAGCTGCGGTGGCTCAACTCGATTGGCACTGCGCTGACAAGCCATTCACCTCTGCAGCTAGGGGTTCGGATCCCGGTCTCAGCTACATGTGAATTGAGTTTGGTGGTCTCAGCCCGGCTCCCGGTGGGTGTGCTATGCGAGGTAAGCCTGCGCTTAGTACGCCCACCCCCCTCCCACAAAAACCACCACACTTACACGCACTCGAAATTGGGTTAACATGCATGCACTTTGACCATGCGGTCTCTAAAAAGAGAGGCGAAGAACTAACGGGGCTGGTTGAGCGGGCTAGATCCTCTCACTCCCTTATAGGGAGTCCCTCTGCTCCGTTGGGCTTCAAAGCGGAGCAGGTAGGGCGGGCTGTGTGGGAGGACCCCCTCACACACCCGCCATTGCCACCCGAGGCATGGAGAAAGGTGTCAGATTGCCTCTGGGGGAGGCCTGCCTACTCCCAACTCCTGCAGTCCAGCTCCTCTCTCGAGTACACGCACAAAATACACTTTAAAAAAAAAAGATACAAATAAATTCCCAGGATCCAGCCATGACAGCTACATATTCCGTCACAGCAACATCTCCAGAGAATTGGAACAGAACGTGTATGGGGACACCTGGCTGGTTGGTGAGTGACATGGGTTTCAGGTATGACTGTCCCCCCCCCATGATGCAGACATCACGAGGGGCACATGCATGACTAACATCCTCCTGTCTTTTCCCTTCCAGGTGACTCTGCATATGCACTGGGACCTCATCTTATGACTCCATACCGGAACCCCCAAACCCCAGGAGAGCAAAACTACAATGCTGCACACATACGCACCCGTGGAGTGGTGGAACGCACATTTGGCCTCCTGAAGTCACGTTTCCGATGCCTGAATAAGTCTGGGGGTACCCTGTTGTATTCCCCAGACTTTGTGTGCCAGATCATCGGGGCATGTTGCATTCTGCACAACTTCGCAGTGAGAAGGGGCCTGGAGATTGACATATGTGATGACCTGACCCCCGAACCAGACAATCCCCCCCAACCAACTCTACCCGGTCTGCTGAGGGAACAGCAGCCAGGAGACGCCTCGCAGAATGCATCTTTGCACAGTAAACACACACATTAATTATATCACAATGAGAATGCATGCATGCACACCCACTGTGGTCCCTAGCACAGACACATCACATGCACATCTAATTGGATTAGATCCAAGTACCCCCTCCAATGGTACTTGGGAGCAGTAACGCCCCGCCACGGCTCCAATTATGTCACTGTGCATTCATACACCATTCATGGACCTGGGATCACTTCTCCCTGGTCCTGGGGATCCCTACTCCACCAAAACTGAGGGTGACACCCTTATTTAATCAGGAATGCCACCCCCCACATTCACACATCATTCACACACATGAAACAAATCATAAGTATAAGTATACAAAACAAAATCATAAAAATAAAAAAACAAAAGTACCCTGCAAAATTAACGGCGGCGGCGTAA
This sequence comes from Rana temporaria, assembly GCF_905171775.1. Classification (NCBI taxonomy): domain Eukaryota; kingdom Metazoa; phylum Chordata; class Amphibia; order Anura; family Ranidae; genus Rana; species Rana temporaria. The sequence continues at coordinate 357,987,556 of NC_053490.1, read as the reverse complement.
GCTACGCCTGGGCCGGCCACGGCCACCCAGAAGAGCCTCCTGGGGGGGGGCGTGTGAGCAGGGGAAGGAGGATCATCCTGGGGGGGTGTGAGCAGGGGAAGGAGGATCATCATGGGGGGGTGTGTGAGAAAGTGAAGGAGGAGCCTCCCCTGGTGACTGTCCTCCTGCTGGCCTGCTCTCCAAGGCCACTGCTATCCTGTTGAGACACATTGTGAGGGCAGCCGTATTGGCCTGGCCAGCCCGGGTATTGTCCTGGACAACCTGGGTCAGGGCACTCACCTCCTGGGCCACGCCTGTTGTGGCGGTCTGCAGGTCACACAAGCATGTGATGACCGCCAAGGAGTTTGTGGCCACATCAGTGAGTGACTCCTTCATTGCACCCAGGCTGACCTCCATCTGGCTCAGAGTCTCTTTTAGCTGAGCCAGATTGCGGGTCTGCCGGGCATTGTCCCTCTGCAGATTGGCTGGCAGATGCTCGGCCACCCTCCTGGTCTCCTGGGTCGCCATCCTGCCTGCAGCCGTGTCTTGTGGCCTGGGAGGAGGGGAGAGAGAGACCCTTGTGGGTTGAGGCCTGTTGGGGGAGGAGTGGGAGGGGCTACCCCTGATGGTGGCCTGACTGCTGCCAGCCTCAGGGGTAGCCTCAGGGGTAAACAAATCCAAGGCCAAAAGGACTTCCCTGCCAATCTCCATATCTTCATCCTCCACCCCCTCATCCTCCTCCCCCTCAACCTCCTCATGAGGGGAGGTGTGGCCACTCCCCTCACCTGGGGAACCCTGCCCTTCTTGGGACTCTTCTGCAGCCTGTTGTCCAGGGGATGGTAATCACCAGATAGAAAAACCAAAAACGTACCTATCCTCACAGGAACATCTGATTGATAGCCACGCAGGCCCACCACCTGCTGTGGGTGGAAACACCGGGCCACTTCCCATTCCTCCTCACTCAGCCTGATGAGGCAGGGTCCGCCTCCTCCAGTGCCCGTGGCATGGGCATTGATCTTGGCCATCTTGTAACGGACAAGGCTCTTAAGATCATTGATCTTCTTTTGTATGCCCCCCCCCCCCGCCGCATTCATCTGATCCGTTATTTTTTGGATGATCGCCTTCCTCTGGGCCGGGGAGGTGTTCCGGCTCTCAGGGCCATGTAAATAACGCCCATATTGGACGATGGCCCGAGCAAGTATCTGCTTCTCTACGACAGAAAAATGTAACTTCCTGCGCTTGGGTGCCATCACAGCCACCACTCAGCACCAACAAAAAACAAACACAACAAACAAACAAAAATACTCACACAACAAACAAACAAAAATACTCACAGAAGAAACAAACAAAAATACTCACAGAAGAAACACACACAAAAATCTAAACACACAAGCAGACAGCCACTACAAATTCAAAAACAAACACGCAAAAAACAAACAGAAAATACACTCAGAAAAAAAACAAACAGAAAATACACTTAGGAAAAAAAAACTACAACTACACTCTACTACTCCTCCAAAACTTTTATCTCACACACAACTCACCAACACACACCAACAAACGACAGAGCAGAAGCAACTTGCTCTAGGAAGGGTAACACAGGGATATACTTTTGCAAGGGAAGTGTGTTTGTCTGGGGCTATTTATACACAGGGCGATCCTCAAACTAAGTACGCTTGGCCTTTTTCCTATCTCACTGATTGCGCCGAGCAAAGTTCTGCACATGCCCAGTGAGGAGCAGATTCGTGCGCGCATGCGCAGTACGGCCGGCCCTTCATTTGCATGGGGTCACGGCTCATTACAATGAAGCACGCCCACTTCCTTCCCACTTGCAATAACCCCGCCTTACGTCTCGGAATTTAAGTTACACTTGCGCAATTTTGGACGCAAATGCGCTGTGGATACGGCATTTACGACACAAAATTAGGGCGCCGTAACTTAAATGACATAAGTTTTGAGTAACTTAATTTGCGCCGCTGTTTGTGGATCTGGCCCCATGTACTTGCCTAGTTAACTTACGGCGGCGTAGCCTAAACACACTAAGCTACGCCGCCGCAAGTTTAGGCACTTCTCTCTGAATCTACCTATATGTTTTCAACCGTCTTTGACTGCCAGTCTGTATAAATTCAGTGTGTGGTGAACCCATCCAAGGGGTCACACACCCCGCTACCGAGCTACCCCCTTACATATGGTGGAGAATGCGGGCACTAAGACGGTGGAATCCGGGTCCTTGCTCCGTGGTGAGTCACAGCAGGAACTACTGCTAGCTGTGTGTGGCAGCCAGGCAAACTGCATTGCGCAGAAGTTTGTTTTGATGGACTGTGTGGCATACAGGTTGTGTACCTGTGAAAGGAGAGTCGCATTTTTTTTCTTCTTTTCTCTCTGCTGTGAACTCTGTTACCGGTTGCTGTGTGCAACACCGCAAGGATTGGGCGGTCAAAACAGAAAATGGAGGCGATCTTTGCTGAAGCAATAGAAAGGCTACTGTGTCTAGTGGGTATTTCACCACATGCCCCAGCAAAACCAGAGAATTTGTCAGAGTGTGAAGTCTCTGTGATCTGGCGTAAATTACTCATGTCACCCCCAGTTAAAAGGGAATTGAGAGAGGTTGTCTCTAACAACACTGCTGTAATGAGTGCACATGTGACTGCTAGTGTGGAGCATCCACCAGCGTTTGAATCTGCAGTGGATTGGTGCAAGCGGCACCTGGCAGGAATGGACCAAGCTAAAGTGGAAGGCAAGCCAACCTTCGCTACAAAGAGAGAGCTGCCGGATGTCCATACCTGGGAGAGAGGTGTTGTTGCCCCTGGCAACGCTGCTGCAGTTAAACCAGCAGCTGTTGCAGAAAGTGTGAAAGTGACACAGCTTAAGACAGGATCCAGCGGAGGGAAGCCTGTGTTATGTGCCAGAAGAGAGACTGACCAAAGGCCAGGACAAAGAGTGGTTGCCAATAGCAACACAGAGGAGGTCAGTCGGGCTGTCTGTGGACCATGGGGTGGGCCTGCCAAGCGTCATGACAAGTGGTTTCTGGAGGAGCCAATACAGCATGTTGAAGAGAGCCAACAGGGCTCTGCTGGAAGAGTGCGATCTCCCATGGCAACGAGAGTGGAAGTTGTGCCTGGAGGGAGGAGCTGCAGGAGAGATTTGGCTCAACATCCCCACAAAGAGGCCTGTGTGTTCTTGCCAGCTGGGAATCATCAGGAGAGCCAGGCATTGAGGAGATGCCAAGAAATTAAATTTCAGCGTCCAGTACTGTGCTTGGACTGTGGCCAGGTGGGACATGGCATCTTTACTTGCCCAAAGTTCTGGAACACCGCTGAGAAGTCTGGAAAGGCTGCAGTGTCATCCTGTGGCCCCAAAGAGACAGTAGCTGGTATAGATGCAGCTAAGAGACAGCGCACTCAAGTGAAGACTATGATGCCAGCCACTGAAAATGCTGATGGTTATACTGACAAAAGTGTTACGGTTGGAAAATGTGATAGTATTGGTGATGATGACATTGAAAAATGTGTTTCCCTAAATGTCATATTTGAGAGTAATATTGGTGCTATGTTTACTAAAAAGGATGGGAGTAGGATATCTTCTGTGACCGCCAGAGGCAGAGCTGCAGGGTTGTCCATGGAAACCTCCCGGGGATCTCCCTGTGTTGGAACTGGAGGTTGTGGACCGCTCTGGCACTACTCTGGGGGAACAAGGAGGGACTGCACCACACAATGAGAGTGTGTGGGTGCAGACCACCTGCCTGATATGTGACCAATTTGGTGAAAAATGTATTCATCCTGTAAAAGCTAATAGTGTAAAGCGGGATGTGATGGTAGTGCCACCAGAACAATCTGGTCAAAATAGTGTATTGCACCCTGCGGTTTGTGGCGAAGCATCGTCCCAATGTGACATAAGTGAAACGCTGCAGAATGCCTGTCAGGGAAGTACCACTGACTGGGACAGCTGGGCCAAACAATTGCTAGCCATGCTGGATAAGGCTAGATTACCTAACACAGATGTGGACATAACACCTGCTATGCCCAACGGAGGGACTGCAGGGTGGCCAGTGACCAAGGGCGTGTTGGCCCCTGCAGAGATTGATCCCCTCCAGTCAGAAGGACCGGTTAAGGGCACATGCATGGCAGTTGTGTTATCCGCAGCCCAACCGCTGGAAAATAGTGAGCGCAAAAATGGCAATGTGACTTATGACCTGCAGCGGCGCACTGATTCTGTGGCAGAAGGGATAAATGTGAGACGTACATCTGATGGCACTTCAGTTGAGCACCAGGCTCGCGATACTGCCAGTGAGGTGGAGGTTATTGAAAATGTCTCTACCTTTCTAGCTTCAGTGGATGAGCCCCTCCACGTCATTGATAAGGGAAAAGTCCCTAGAAGGGTCTTGTATGTAGATGCGGGTCGCATTAAGATGACTAAAGTGTTGTTGAAAATGCTTGAAGTCCAAAAAGCGCATTTGCGGTACACTTGGGTGTCTCCCCCGTGGTCAGACAAGGTGGTACTGCGTAGTACCAGTAGATGGAGCCAAGTTGTACAGGCTATGCTTAATGTTAATCACAAGAGGAACTGGTTGGTACCAAATTTGTTAGCAGTGTGGCAGATGGTCTCAAGGTTCTCTGAGAGGGTGCTTCCAGTTACCAGTTTGGATGGAAGGCGCTCAGAAGAACATTTGAAAACATTAGAAGTCTCTCCGCCTGATGCCACTAGTGACTAGGAAGATTTCTGCTGATACAGTCCAAAGTGTGGCTGAGCGGTGGTCAGTAGAAGGCACGAACACTGCCTTACCAACTAGACTTCACATGAAGGAAGGGACCGAAATGGACATGGCAATAGCAGAGATTTTTCCTGTCAGTCGCACAAAGTACAAATTAAAGTATCCGGAGTTGGTTTCTACAACAAGGGTTTAGTTGCCATGGGTAACCTCAGGCAAGTTGTTAAACCAAAAAAAACTGTTGTAATGGGAAAATCTGGTGTCGCTGAGGGAAAAGGTGGTTCCCCATCAGGCGAAGTATTGGGAACAGGTTCCCTATATCAAAAAAGTGGGATCCCATGGAGAGTCAGGGTAGGACTTACCTGGAAGCGCACCCGAAAAAAAAATGGGTTGTCCCGAGTGCATGCCTGCCTGGCAACCTGTGTCCCAACCCTAGGGTCGAAACAAGAGGGGGGGGTATGTGACAGGAAGTCAGGTAAATCTGTGGGTGTTGTCACAGACGGGAGATACATTTCTGCCTTGTTTGGACAATACACCAATCATTATCGGGCGTCGGCTACAAACGTAGCCAGAGAAAGGCTAAAGGCCGTTGAAAAACTTCAGCTGTTCAGAATGAGGCAATTAAGGCCTCTATAAATAGCCCAGAGGATTACCACTAATTTGCTGCATCCTGAAGCTTTGTGAGGAAGGAGAGCAGTACGGAAAGTCTTGTGAGGAGGTGAGACGAGGATTGATTTTTCTGTGTGATAAAAATCAAAAGACTATTGTTTTGTGCTGTATGACCACCACTGTCTGCCCAGCACTAGGCTGAGCCAGACTCCATAGATAGGTTCCTGTATGGAAGGTAGACGCCCAGAGTGGCTAGGGTTTATTTTATGTTTGATTTTGTTTATGCTATTTGGATGCTTGCAATTGTTTTCCAGCAAGATGGAAAAATAAACCAAAAACGTTGTTTTCAACTTTCTTCGACTGCCAGTCTGTATAAATTCAGTGTGTGGTGAACCCATCCAAGGGGTCACACACCCCGCTACCGAGCTAACCCCTTACAGTACACAGAGGAAAAGGTTGCATAGTGCATGAAGAAACACACACGTTTTGGCCATGCACATTTTTGCCTCGCCCCTTTTTTTGAACACATCCACAACTGCTCCCCCACTTATGCTTTCAACAGCACCATAGCACTCCCAAATAAAATTGTCTGGAGCTGCCCCTGAAGAGCAAAAAATGCTCCAGTCATGAAGGGGGTAAAACCTTCCGGAGGTCAAATATTTAAGTTATACAAATTATTATTTCTCATAGCAACCCTTGTTTTTAGCATGAAGGTGTCATAGCTGAAATAACTATTGAAATGGCAAAAGCACATAAGCGCTTATACATCATGGGCCATCATGGGCCAGATCCACGTACCTTGGCGCATATTTCTGCCGGGCGCAGCGTATCTAAGATACACTACGCCGCCGTAACTTTTTTTTTTTCGAATCCTCAAAGAATTTGCGCAGTAAGTTACAGCGGTGTATCTTTGGCGGCGTAAGGGCGCGGAATTCAAAACGATGTGATGGGGGCGTGTTTTATGTAAATACGTTGTGACCCGATATGTAAACAACGTTTTTTTTAACGGCGCATGTGCCGTCCGTGGGGGTATCCCAGTGCGCATGCTCGAAATTAAACCGGAACAAGCCAATGCTTGCGACGGTGACGTCATTCTACACAAACGACTTACGCAAACGACGTAAAAAATTCAAAATGCGAGGCGGGAACGACGGCCATGCTTAACATTGAGTACGCCACCATATAGCAGCTTTAACTATACGCCGGAAAAAGCCGAACGCAAACGACGTAAAAAAATGCGCCGGCCGGACATACGTTCGTGGATCGCCGTAAATAGCTAATTTGCATACTCGACGTGGAAATCGACGGAAACGCCACCTAGCGGCCGCCGAAAAAATGCAGCTAAGATCGACGGCATACTAAGACGTACGCCTGTCGGATCGATCCGAGATGCAGTCGTATCTTGTTTTGTAGATACAAAACAAAGATACGACGCGCAAAATTTGAAATTTCGCGGCGTATCTAGAGATACGCCGGCGTAATTCTTTTGTGGATCTGCCCCCATATATTAATACTACATCTGTACAACAGGTTTTAAATTAACCACTTCTCTACTTTGGGTGTTTTTCAGATTTGGTGTTTACAAGACTAAAACATTTTTTTTTGCTAGAAAATTACTTAAAACCCACAAACATTATATATATATTTTTTTCCAATACCCTAGAGAATAAAATGGCGATCATTACAATACTTTTTGTCACACCATATTTGCGCAGCGGTCCTACAAGCGCACTTTTTTTGGAAAAAAAACACTTTTTTGAATTAAAAAATAAGACAACAATAAATTTGGCCCAATTTTTTTATATATTGTGAAAGATAATGTTACGCCGAGTAAAATGGTACCCAACATGTCACGCTTACAAATTGCGCCCGCTCGTGGCATGGCGTCAAACTTTTACCCTTAAAAATCTCGATAGGCGACGTTTAAAAAATTCTATAGGTTGCATTTTTTGAGTTACAGAGTAGGTCTAGGGCTATAATTATTGCTCTCACTCTAACGATCGCGGAGATACCTCACTTGTGTCGTTTGAACACCGTTTTCATATGCGGGCGCTACTCGCGTATGCGTTCGCTTCTGCGCACAAGCTCGTCGGGACGGGGCGCTTTAAAAAAATGTTTTTTCTTATTTATTTTTATTTATTTTATTATTTTTTACACTGGAAAAAAAATAAAAAATAAAATTATCACTTTTATTCCTATTACAAGGAATGTAAACATCCCTTGTAATAGAAAAAAGCATGACAGGTCCTCTTAAATATGAGATCTGGGGTCAAAAAGACCTCAGATCTCATATTTCGGCTTAAATGCAAAAAAAAAAAAAAAAAAAATTTGAAAATGTCATTTTTTCAAATGACAAAAAAAAAATGTTTCTTTAAGAGGCTGGGCGGGACTGACGTTTTGACGTCACTTCCGCCCAGCAGAGCTATGGGGACGGGTGAAGGAGATTTTTCCTTCAATCGCAACCCCGCACAGCTGCCGAACGGTCGCGATCTCCTCTGCCGCTAGGGTTGCCACCTCATCCCTTTAAAACCGAACACATATTAATTACACAGGTTCTCTGGCTGATTAAGGTGCTAATTAAACTTACTTGGTGCCTTATCAACATTAAATTAGCCCCAGAACCTGTGTAATTACTATGTGTTCGGGTTTAAAGGGATGAGGTGGCAACCCTATCTGCCGCTACCGACGGCTCCGGTAAGCGGCGGAGGGCCCTCTCCCGCCGCCGATAACGGCGATCTTGCGGCGAATCCGCCGCGGAGACCGCCGTTATCATGTACCGGACCGCTGACACTAAAGATAGATACCTCGGTTGTGGCAGCAGCTGCTACCGTTACCGAGATATCTATCTTTAAAGTTAGGCCGTATAAAGACGTACAGCGGTTCTGGAAGTGGTTAAAAACTTTTTTGTTCTGCACATAGAGCTTTTTTGGTTCACTGAGCTTTTGTAATGTCTTCATCAAACCAGGCCACACACCAGCATAATAGCTAGCTGATGTAAGCAATATATTTCCTTTTCACCTTTACATTATTACATTTTCTCTGATTCTGTTATTTTGTTTCTGAAAGATTATTTCCTAGTTAGAATGTATGGTTTATGTGGATTTATCAAGCCTGCAGTGATCTGTTAGGCTGGGTTCACACTTATGCAAAGTAGATGCAGGTTTCTCCACATCCAATTTGCATGACAGGAGACTGGCCTGGCTCTCAATGGAGCTGGTTCACACAGCTCCAGGGCAGCCGCAGACTGCATTTGTAAAGGGACCTGTGCGTCTTTGGCTCTGTTTCAGGTGGCAATTTAGGCAAAAATTTGGAACCGATTCGTACCTGAATCGGTGTACAGGGATGCACCGGACCCCCAGTGTGAACCCAGCCTTACTGTTTTTGTATTCTTGCTATTAAATTTATCACCTGTCTCTATTTCTTTTGCGTTAAGACTTTATTTGCTAAGCTTTGCCACTGGGATGTTATTGATATTTAAGACATTTTAACTTATTTTTTTTTATGCTTCAGGTCCCCTTCCATGGTAAACGTCTGCACCACACCTGTCCTTGTATCTCCAGCCTTGTGTGCTCCAAATATCTTAATGGAAAATATCGGTGTTCAATTAACTTCAAGAACATGGATTTTCAATAGAAGACTTTGTTTCTATTAGCTATAGTTTAGACCACCAACCATTTTTAAACTGTGAGGTATGCTATGTAAACCACAGTGGTACAATCTTAAAAGTGTAAATAAACCAAAAAAACAATATTATAATATATTGCCACTTATCATTTCTTCGATATCCTGACTGCATTTGTTTTTTGTTTGTTTTTTCAGCCTTATTTTTTCCTTTATTGTCAACTGTTGATCCTGCCAGTAACACAATTCCTGTCCTAGGGTAACAATGCTTACTGTAATGCATCTTTGGAAAAGCAGTATTGTCACTTTAAGGCAGAAAGTGTGTTAGGACTGCAGAACACCTTTTTTCTTCTATTTTTCTTAGCATAGAGAGGATGTAGTTTGCTCAAAAAGGTGAAACCCTATTTTTCTTCCGTCTGGCGGAACGGATCGGATGCAGACGGACAGACGGTCCGTCTGCATCCGATCCCCCATAGGGGAGAGAGGAGCAGAGACAGGGCGGTCTCTGCACTGTGTGCGGGGACCGCCCTATCCGGCGACAGCTCAGCGGGGATGACGGAGGATCCCCGCTGAGCTTTGGCTGACCCTAACAAAATGATTATTGATGTATTTAAAGCTTAACTTCAGGCAGATATAAAATAATCATATTAATGCAGTTCTTTATTAATTCCGGTCTAAACCTAGTCTTAAAATGTCTCTCTCCCCACTCCTAACATCTATGCTGGCTAACCAGTGTAAGAAAGATGTATATACCTACCAATTTTTAGCCCACTGCAGTTCGGTCACATGATACAGAACCCCTGTGTCAGTTAGTAGCAGCTGCAGACAAGACAAGGGTCCATGACAATGGAAGGGCTATGGGAGCCTAAGGGTGGCTCCCAGGCAATCCCAACCATTGTTGAGTGCTCTCTCCTCTCCCCTGCATCTGCTGCTGGCTGACACAGGGCATCATGTGACCAGACTGTAGCAGTCTAAAAATATATCTTTCTTGCACAGGTTAGTCAGCATAGGTCTAGGAGTGGAGAGGGAGCATTATTAAGACTAGTTAGGTTTAGCCCAGAATTCTACTTCAGTACACCACATAAATTGATAGGGTAAATGGAATAGCCATTTACTTATCAAACATTTAGTTATAAGTATCAAAATATATGTTTTGATTAAGCTGATCTACTTAGTACGAATATGTTAGAAGTCATATGATGTAACAGCTGTTTTGGTTGTGGTCAAATGCCATTCACTCCTTCAGCTGGGAAAATGTCTTTCTCTGGCTTTCCCACAGAACTTGGGAAGTGATGTGTATATGTTAAATGACTATCTAACACCCCCTTGAGAATGTTGTATTATGAGGCTCTCAGGCATTTTCAGAACAATTATTTTGAACGTATCACCATGTACTGTATTGTTCTCCCTGCTTATGGCTAAAACTATAGGCTTGAATATTAAATACATCTTTTTGAATGTGGCTTCAGCCGTCAACATGTTATTGAAACCCTTTGAGTTCTGGGGTTTCCCTATCAAACGCAAGCAGTTTATAGAGGAGGTCCAGCCTGGGTGAAAAAAATTTAAAGTCAGCAGCTACAAATACTTTAGCTGCTGACTTTTAAATTTTAGGACACTTAACCGTCCAAGGAGCCCGCGATATCGGCACCTCAGCCGATCTTCGCATCGACTCCTGGATGCTGCTGCCACCATTTATGGTAGGGAACCAGGTAGTGAAGCCGAAAAGGCTTCACTGCTGGTTACCTATTGTGCATGCACAAAGCACACTGCGCTTTCTAATTAGCCCAGAGCCTGGGGAAGGAGGGGGGGGGGGCAAACTTCTGGGAGATCAATCTGCAGCCTGTCTCCCGGAAGTGGGAAATGGGACATGTCAAAAACAGGTCTCCCCCCCCCCCCTGAAAGGTGCCAAATGTGACACCGGAGGGGGGGAGGAAGCGTATAAGCTTTTGGGTGGAACTCCACTTTAAGTACCCAAATTGGACTAGGTATTAGCTTATATCAGTCTACTGTACAGTCTGCACATAGCTCAGAGAGCAGGGGGAGCTAGGGTGACCACATTTCCATACAGCCATTCAGGGACACCCCCCCCCCCCAGCAAGCAGCGGTCGGTGACATCACAAGGAGGCAGTGCCGCCATATGACGTGGCCGAGAGGCCCCGCCCCTTACCTATTTAAGCATTTGTTTCATGTATGGAAGCCCAACATTGCAGCTGCAGGCAGCCACTTAGATTCACAGAGTGTAATTGTTCTTGCGATGTTGGGCTAACATACATGAAACAAATGCTGTTTATATCTAAGGCACTAAAGTTGTATATAAAACCCTGTACTTTATACCACAAAAGAAATACAAATGACACAAGGGATCTGGGGTAAAAACTGCACATACACTGACCTACCCGACTAATACACTGACCTACTGTACCTGATTCCTACACTGACCTACCGGACCACTACACTGACCTTCCTGATCCCTACACTGACCCAATTGATTGCTGCATTGAAATACCTGACAACTACACTAACCTGATTCCTACACTGACCTACCTGATCATTACACTGACCTACCCGATTCCTACCCCATCCATTGGGGGAGCATGTCAGATCCTCAGCTCTAAGGGACTAATGATGGGACCTGTAGTCCTTCATTAGGAGGATGAGGCCAGTGGCAGACTGGCAGTACTGGGGGCATGGGTTAAGTGGCAGTGCTTGGGAAGGGATGGGATCACTAACTCTCACTTGCTGTCACCTGTTAGTGTCCATTTGGGAGGGGAGAGGGGCTTGGTGAGGGTGGGAGAGAGAGAGAAGGGGTGAAAGAGAGAGAGAGAAGGGGTGGGAGAGAGAGAAGGGTGGGAGAGAGAGAGAAGGGGTGGGAGAGAGAGAGAGAGAGAGAGAGAGAGAAGGGGTGGGAGAGAGAGAGAGAAGGGGTGGGAGAGAGAGAGAGAAGGGGTGGGAGAGAGAGAGAAGGGGTGGGAGAGAGAGAGAGAGAAGGGGTGGGAGAGAGAGAGAGAGAGAAGGGGTGGGAGAGAGAGAGAGAGAAGGGGTGGGAGAGAGAGAGAAGGGGTGGGAACGAGAGAGAGAGAAGGGGTGGGAGAGAGAGAGAGAGAAGGGGTGGGAGAGAGAGAGAGAGAGAGAGAAGGGGTGGGAGAGAGAGAGAGAAGGGGTGGGAGAGAGAGAGAGAAGGGGTGGGAGAGAGAGAGAGAAGAGGTGGGAGAGAGAGAGAGAAGAGGTGGGAGAGAGAGAGAGAAGGGGTGGGAGAGAGAGAGAGAAGGGGGGGGAGAGAGAGAGAGAAGGGGTGGGAGAGAGAGAGAGAAGGGGTGGGGGAGAGAGAAGGGGTGGGGGGAGAGAGAGAGAAGGGGTGAGGGAGAGAGAGAGAAGGGGTGATGGAGAGAGAGAGAAGGGGTGAGAGAGAGAGAGAAAGAGAGAAGGGGTGTGAGAGAGAGAGAGAGAGAGAGAGAGAGAAGGGGTGGGAGAGAGAGAGAGAGAAGGGGTGGGAGAGAGAGAGAGAGAGAGAAGGGGTGGGAGAGAGAGAGAAAAGGGGTGGGAGAGAGAGAGAAAAGGGGTGGGAGAGAGAGAGAGAAGGGGTGGGAGAGAGAGAGAGAGAGAGAAGGGGTGGGAGAGAGAGAGAAGGGGTGGGAGAGAGAGAGAGAAGGGGTGAGGGAGAGAGAGAGAAGGGGTGATGGAGAGAGAGAGAAGGGGTGAGAGAGAGAGAGAGAGAGAAAGAGAGAAGGGGTGAGAGAGAGAGAGAAGGGGTGAGAGAGAGAGAGAGAGAGAGAAGGGGTGGGAGAGAGAGAGAGAAGGGGTGGAGAGAGAGAGAGAGAGAAGGGGTGGGAGAGAGAGAAGGGGTGGGAGAGAGAGAGAGAGAGAAGGGGTGGGAGAGAGAGAAGGGGTGGGAGCGAGAGAGAGAGAAGGGGTGGGAGAGAGAGAGAGAGAAGAGGTGGGAGAGAGAGAGAGAGAAGGGGTGGGAGAGAGAGAGAAGGGGTGAGGTAGAGAGATAGAGAAGGGGTGGGAGAGAGAGAGAAGGGGTGGGGGAGAGAGAGAGAGAAGGGGTGGGGGAGAGAGAAGGGGTGATGGAGAGAGAGAGAGAGAGAAGGGGTGAGAGAGAGAGAGAGAGAGAGAGAGAGAGAGAGAGAGAAGGGGGTGGGAGAGAGAGAGAAAAGGGGGTGGGAGAGAGAGAGAGAGAAGGGGTGGGAGAGAGAGAGAGAGAAGGGGTGGGAGAGAGAGAGAGGGGTGTGAGAGAGAGAGAGAGAAGGGGTGAGGGGGAGAGAGAGAGAGAGAAGGGGTGGGAGAGAGAGGGGTGGGAGAGAGAAGGGGTGGGAGAGAGAAGGGGTGGAGGAGAGAGAGAGAGAAGGGGTGGGAGAGAGAGAGAAGGGGTGGGAGAGAGAGAGAGAGAGATAAGGGGTGGGAGAGAGAGAGAGAGAAGGGGTGGGAGAGAGAGAGAGAGAGAAGGGGTGGGAGAGAGAGAGAGAGAGAAGGGGTGGGAGCGAGAGAGAGAGAGAGAAGGGGTGCAGGAGAGAGAGAGAGAGAGGGGGTGGGAGAGAGAGAGAAAGGGTGGGAGAGAGAGAGAGAAGGGGTGGGAGAGAGAGAGAGAAAGGGTGGGAGAGAGAGAGAGAAGGGGTGGGAGCGAGAGAGAGAGAGAAGGGGTGCGGGAGAGAGAGAGAGAAGGGGTGGGAGAGAGAGAGAGAAAGGGTGGGAGAGAGAGAGAGAAGGGGTGTGGGAGAGAGAGAGAGAAGGGGTGCGGGAGAGAGAGAGAGAAGGGGTGGGAGAGAGAGAGAATGGGTGCGCGAGAGCGAGAGAGAGAAGGGGTGGGAGAGAGAGAGAGAAGGGGTGAGGGAGAGAGAGAAGGGGTGGGAGAGAGAGAGAGAAGGGGTGGGAGAGAGAGAAGGGGTGGGAGCGAGAGAGAGAGAGAAGGGGTGCGGGAGAGAGAGAGAGAGAGAGAGAGAAGGGGTGCGGGAGAGAGAGAGAGAAGGGGTGGAGAGAGAGAGAGAGAAAGGGTGGAGAGAGAGGGAGAGAAGGGGTGGGAGAGAGAGAGAGAGAGAGAGAGAGAGAAGGGGTGGGAGAGAGAGAGAGAAGGGGTGGGAGTGAGAGAGAGAGAGAAGGGTGTGGGAGAGAGAGAAGGGGGGAGAGAGAGAGAGAGAGAGAGCAGAGTGACAGAAAGATGAGCTCATCACTGTGCTGCTTCTCCTTTCACTGTCCTATCACAGGATGGGAAGGGAACATGAAGGTGAAGGTAAAACTGCAGCAGAAATAAGTCTGATCTCTTCCCCTGTCTGACTGGGATGTGCTTTGTGGAAGAGTTGGGTATTCCTCAGGTCTGGGTGAGAACATATAGAAATCGTTTGGCAGGTAAAATTGCTCTTAGAACTCCAACTGTGTATTTTGTAGATGGGTGTTGTGAACAAGCATATTTAGTTTTAACAGTTTAGTTGGGACCTTCATTCTAGAAGCAGGATGGCCTCTATGAAAATATTATATCACAGAGGCAAATCAATAATACACACTTTTCTATCACAGTAGGGCAAGCCACCCTTTGCTGTGGGATGTCTTAATGAGAATTACCCTGATGTATCCTTGTTCATATAACAGCATGACAAACTGCTAGTTATACAGATGGAATCCATGTAAGGGAGCTGCTTTACCTGCTAAAGAATTGTTATTTCTGTCCATTAGGGATGCACCAATACCATTTTTTTTCTTTTTTTTACTGGCGAGTACGAGTACCAATACTTTTGGTCAAGTACTCACTGATCCCGAATACTAATACCTTTTGTGGTGTGATTTTGAGCCCATACAAAATGAATTGCATGCAATTTGAACAGGATGCTGTGTGATTCCTGTTCGAATTGCATGCGGTTTCCCACACCATTCCTGTGTAAATCCAGGCTGAATTCACTGTGACAAGTCTGGCTTCACACAGGAGCAGTGGGGGAAACCGCATGTGATTTGAACAAGAATTGTACCACATTCCTGTTCAAATCTGTGATTCTTTGCAGTGCGATTTGAGCCCATTCATTTTGTATGGGAGCAAATTGAACCACAAAGGTATGGGTTTCAGGTATCATAGCATTAGCACAAGTATGAATACTCGTGCAAATGCTCAGTATGCTCTACTGTTCATCAATTTGGAGATTTTCACAATTCTGCCACACAGCAGAGCCCACTCTGGCAAAGGGGGAGACCTTATTTCTCTGCCACAGTTTTGGAAAACTGACAAGTCTCGTCCATCCCCCCGGGTTGTGACTGCTAAGGAAAAGCAGTAGACTGATGAACTCACCTATCACTCACTTTGCTCTCTCTTTCTATCGGCATGTTACTTGTTAGAACATAGGTACTGCAGTACAACTGATTGGCTCCTTGCATTTCTTCTACGATCCAGCGGATATTTATCCGCGGATATATTTCGGGCCGACCGATTTCCAGCGGATAAAAATTTCTTAGCATGCTAAGAAATCTATCCGCTGGAATCGGCTCCAGCGGATCGATCCTGTGGTCTGTACAGACTCACCGGATCGATCCGTCCGAACCCATCCCTCGCATGCGTCGTAATGATTTGACGCATGCGTGGAATTCCTTATATGACAGCGTCGCGCACGTCGCCGGGTCATCATCGCGGCGACGGCGCGACACGTCATCGCGATGGGAATTCGGCACGGATTTCGATCCGATGGTGTGTACACTCCATCGGATCAAAATCCTCAGAGGATTTATCCGCGGGAAACGGTCCGGAGGACCGTATCCGCGGATAAATCCTATCGTGTGTACTAGGCATAAGAGGTGATGAGCCGATAAATGCCATTGAAGTCAATGGAAGCTGAATGTTAAATAAAGTTCTGCCCATTTCTTAGGCTAATAGGCATTGCAGGGCCGCCATCAGGGGGGTACAGACAGCAACCCCCCTTTTTTTATTAATTTTTTACTAAAAAATATATTTTTATTTTATTTTTTATTAAAGGGCCAATTTTTTATATTTTTAGAGGTCCCCCAGGGGCCCGGATGGCAAGCCCCCCTTTTTTTTTCATTTTTTATATATATATATATATATATATATATATATTTTTTTTTTTTTTTATAGTATATATATATATATATATATATATATATATATATATATATATTTTTTTTTTATTAAAGGGCTCAGAGGTCCCCAGGGCCCCATGTGGCAAACCCCCCCTTTTTTTTTATAAATGTTTATTTTTTTATTTTTGTTTATATATTTTTTTATTTATCTATTTTTATTGACCACTTGAGATCCGCGCTATGGTCGAAAGACGTCCACAGCGCGGCTCTCAAGTGCCGGGTGGACGTCCCTGGACGTCCTGTTTTTGTTGTTCCCTGTGCGCGCCGCTGAGGGCGTGCATCGGGGAAACAACGTGCCCGGCGCATCGCTCGGGAGCCGATGCGAGTGCTTGGCGGGCGCGATGTCCGCCAGACACCCGCGATCGTCGGTAACACAGCAGGACGTGGAGCTCTGTGTGTAAACACAGAGCTCCACGTGCTGTCAGGGAGAGAGGAGACCGATCTGTGTCCCTTTACATAGGGACACAGCATCGGTCATCTCCCCCAGTCAGTCCCCTCCCCCACACAGTAAAAACACAATGAGGGAATACATTTAACCCCTTCCTCACCCCCTAGTGTTAACCCCTTCACTGCCAGTCACATTTATACTGTAATTAGTGCATTTTTATAGCACTGATCGCTGTATACATGTGAATGGTCCCAAAATTGTGTCAAAAGTGTCCGATACTGTCCGCCGCAATTATCGCAGTCCTGACAAAAAAAATCGCAAATCGCCGCCATTACAAGTAAAAAAAAAAATCATAAATCTATCCCCCATTTTGTAGGCGCTATAACTTTTTGCGCAAACCAGTCGCTTATTGCGATTTTTTTTTTTTTTTTTACAAAAATACGTATCGGCCTTAACTGAGAAAAAAAAATGTTTTTTTTTTTTTTTATTGGGATATTTATTATAGCAACAAGTAAAAAATATATATATATTTTTTATAAATTGTCGCTCCTTTTTTGTTTATAGCGCAAAAAATAAAAACCGCAGAGGTGATCAAATACCACCAAAATAAAGCTCTATTTGTGGGGAAAAAAGGACGTCAATTTTGTTTGGGAGCCACGTCGCACGACCGCGCAAATGTCAGTTAAAGCGACGCAGTGCCGGAAGCTGAAATTTCGCCTGGGAACGAAGGGGGTTTATGTGCCCAGTAAGCAAGTGGTTAAAGGGCCCTGGATGGAAAACCTCCCTTTTTTTTTTTTTATAAATGTTTATTTTTATTTAACCACTTCCATACAGGGCACGTATACACCTTCCCGCCCAAGCCAATTTTCAGCTTTCAGCACTGTCGCACTTTGAATGGCAATTGCGCGGTCATGCTACACTGTACCCAAACAAATTGGCGTCCTTTTTTACCCACAAATAGAGCTTTCTTTTGGTGGTATTTGATCACCTCTGCGATTTTTTTTTTTTGCGCAACAAGTAAAAATAGACCGAAAAATTTTGAAAAAAATTACGTTTTTATTTTTTTCTGTAATTTTTTTGTAAATAAGTAAGTTTTCTCTTTTCAATTACGGGCACTGATATGGTGGCACTGATGGGCACAGATGAGATGGCACTGATGGACATCGACGAGGTAGTACTGACGGGCACAGATGAGGTGGCACTGATTGGCGGCGCTGGCATGCGGCACTGATGGGCACACATAGGCGGCACTCATGGGCACACATAGGCGGCACTGATGGGCACTCATGGGCGGCACTGATGGGCACTCATGGGCGGCACTGATGGGCACTCATGGGCGGCACTGGGCACTCATAGGCGGCACAGATGGGCACTCATGGGCGGCACAGATGGGCACTGTGGGGTGGCACAGATGGGCACTGTGGGGTGGCACTGATGGGCACTGTGGGGTGGCACTGATGGGCACTGTGGGGTGGCACTGATGGACACTGTGGGGCGGCACTGATGGACACTGTGGGGCGGCACTGATTTACTTGTTGCCAGTCAGTGCCCATTTGTGGGCACTGATTGGCATCTTTTTTTCTTGCATCTTTTTTTTTTTTTTTTCCCATTTTTTTTTTTCGGACTTTTTTTTTTTTTTTTTTACTTTTTTGTGGTGATCCGAGGGGGGGCTGTGCTGATAAACAATCAGCGCGAACCCCCCCTGTCAGGAGAGCCGCCGATCGGCTCTCCTCTACTCGCGTCTGTCAGACGCGAGTGAGGAAGAGCCATCGACGGCTCTTCCTGTTTACATCGTGATCAGCCGTGGTTGGACACGGCTGATCACGTGGTAAAGAGTCTCCGTGAGAGACTCTTTACCGAGATCGGTGTTGCGGGGTGTCAGACTGACACCCCGCAACAACAATCGCCGCGATGCGCGCCCCCGGGGGCGCGCAGCGGCTCAGAATCCTGAGGACGTCATATGACGTCCGGTCAGGGTTCTTCAACCACTTTGCCGACGTCAATCTGTCATTGGCGGGCGGCAAGTGGTTAATTTATATATTTTTTTATTTATTTTTTATTAAAGAGCCCAGAGGTTTCTTTTTTTTATTTTCATTAAAGGGTCCAGAGTTCCCGGATGGCAACCCCCCTTTATTTGGAATTTCTTTTCATAAAAAAAAATTAATAAAGGGCACAGAATTCCCCAGGGCCCCGGATGGCTACCCCCATTTTTTATATATATTTTTCCTTATTTCATATTTTTTTTGTAAAGGCCCCCCCCCCTTCTCAATTTCAGACGTGTGTAATATATATATTACACACACACACACACACCATGTTTGACAAGTTCCTTAACAATATAGAAAAAAAAATCCCACAATGTACATCCATTATCAATCACTTCTGCTGACACCTGCTGAACAAAAAAAAAAAATCTACCCACCAACACAGATGGTTTCATTTGCGCTGAATGAGAGGTCCGGCAGATGGCAACTGATATATGTACAAAGGGTGATGCCATTGATTATATACAGTGAGAGAAAGAAGTATTTGATCCCCTGCTGATTTTGTACAATTGCCCACTGGCAAATAAATGACCAGTCTATCATTTTTTAATGGTAGGTTTATTTTAACAATGAGAGACAGAACAACAACAAAACTATCCAGAAAAATGCATTTAAAAAAAAGTCATAAATTGATTTGCATTTTAAGTGAAATATGTATTTGATCCCCTATCAATCAGAAATATTTCTGGCTCCCAGGTGTCTTCTATATAGGTAATAAGCTGAGATTAGGAGCACTTCTTTTAACCTGTATAAAAGACACCTGTCCAAAGAAGCAATCAATCAGATTCCAATCTCTCTACCATGGTCAAGTCCAAAGAGCTGTCCAAGGATGTCAGGGATAAGATTGTAGACCTACATAAGGCTGGAATGCGCTACAAGACCATCGCCAAGCAGCTTGGTGAGAGGGTGACAACAGTTGGTGTGATTATTCACAAATGGAAGAAACCCCAAATAACTGTCACTCTCCTTTGATCTGGGGGACTGGGGCTCCAAGCAAGATCTCACCTCGTGGAGTTTCAGTGATTATGAGAACAGAAATCGGCCCAGAACTACACAGGAGAATCTTGTTAAAGCGGGGGTTCACCCTAAAAACAATTTTCTAACATTACATTGAGCTCACTCGCTTTTTTTGCTTATAGCGCAATTTTTTTTTTATAAAGGGCCCAGAGGTCCCCAGGGCCCCAGATGGCATCCCCCCTTATTTATGAATATTTTATTTCTTATTTTCTTTTTATTACAGTTTTTCTCTATTGTTTTGGCTCATTTCTTGAAACAGAAATGACATTCTCGAAACTCTAAGATCATTTGGCAAAACAGTCTTACAGTTCAGCACAACACTATAACTCAGGTGCAAAAGCTCATATCTTTCCCAAAACTGTTCACTCATGCTTCAAAACCATATTAATTTCCCATATAAAGAGTCAGTGCCCCCAAAATGGCAAATATTCTTCTCAATTGCTTTGGCTCATTTCTTGATACAGACCGGACGTTCTCAGCTCTCTTGGTACTTTTGTCAAAATAACCTGGATGGTTTCGGCACAACACCATGGTTCACCTTCAGAAGCTCATATCTTTCCCAAAACAGTTCACTCATGTGTCAAAACGAAATTTCTTTCTCATTCAAATAGTCAGTGCCCCCAAAATGCTTCATCCCTTTGGCATTGTGTAAGCACTGCAAGTCAAAATGTTTAGATGTTTTGTCTCTATGGCAGAGGACCATTGAAATATCCCTCATGTCCACCTTTCAGTCTTAGCCCAGTCCTTCATTGACAATGGTTACTGTACAGTTTGTGTCTAGCTAATTGAATACAATTGTGTATAAAACTGAAAAAAAAAAAGAAAAGATTTTAGGGTAAGAGTCACCTCCAAGGTTTGACATCACACATTGCACTCATACTGCCAAGGAAAAATTACTTTACAGTATTGTGTAGCCCTGTTGTGATTTTCAGCCATTTAAGAAGATATATATATATATATATATATATTGCAGCAGGTGGAGCCAGAGAGCACAGATTTGGAGGCTGCAGTACAGAACAGACATAGAGATACATTTTTACAGCAAGGGGCTGGATAACTGCATTTTCCCAGGAGGCTTTGAGACAGGAAGTTCCAGGAGAGAGGGAGTCAGGAGGAAGCAGTGAGGAGAGGGAGTCTGGAACAAGGACCCAGGCAAGACAGATCTGCATCACAGAGTGATTTAAGACAGCTTGTGTCAGAGCTGTGTGTTTGCCACTGAGACACAGGCTCTATGCAATAGTTCTTGGAGAGACTGATGTTCGTCTACTGAAACAGAGAGAGACTGTGTTTTGAGCGATCGAACTGAGGCCTGGTCGCAGGGCCGATCCAGCCACCGGAGTAATCCAGCCTGCCCAACTGAGTGAGTACAGCTGACGGAGGTTATTGCCAGATTCCCCAGACGGCCCCTAGACGATCTGAGATGTCCTGCCGGAGGCTTTAAAAGACTGCATCCATTTCACAGACGTCGGTCTGAGGAAAGAGGGACACTCGCTCCCGCAGACAACCATCCTCCTTCCCCAAAGAGACATTGGAAGTGGTGAGCGGCCTTTGGCCATTGCAACAAGTGTATTTCCTACATCTGTCATACATCCAGGGCCCCAACGTTGGCTAGCCTAGGACAGTACTACTGGCCAGTAGTTTAGGGTGGGGTCGATACTGCTAAGTATATAGATATATTACTGTTCATCGCATTCAATCTAAACGTATTATCTCATTCTGTTATTAGTTGTATTATATTAGAGTGGGGAGACATAAGGGCTTTTGCTCTATCCCACAGTCATTAAATCTGTTATAAAACTTCACAAGGTGTGCTGGTGTGCTGTGGATTCATTGTTTGTGGTGTGTCACAGAGGTGAGACAGAAGACCCGATAATTCAGCGGCTCCTTCGGGGGTGAGCGCTACACGTGGGGTGCTCGTCCGGATTTCTTCTGATACCTCTCGCAAAGTGATAACCGCACAAACGAGCCAGCAATGGATCCAAACACCGCAGCAGAGTGGTGCAAAGAACAAAATGGCCAATTAGGGCTGAGTATAGTAATGGACATTCCTGCTGACAAATGGACAGAGGAACAGATCCGTCAAGCAGTAACTACACTAGCACCTGACCAGAAAGTGTTTGTAATAGACACGAAAATAGATCAAAAAGTCTCCCATACCTTTGCCCTACTAGAATGGAAGAAAGGAGTCCCAACCTGCTTCCAGGGTGATAGCATCCAGCTAGCCGGAGAAGTTAAAGCACGGTTATTCCCTCTACTCACCTCAGCAAGTTGTCTGGAGGGACCAAGCCAGGCCATGTCAGACACAGTGGAAGTAACTACCACTTCTGTACCAACCACTAACTACCCCCCAGCTTCCTTCTTCATGGACATAGGAAAACTGGTAGAGAGCGTTAGAAAAATGTCCTCGCCATCTGTGAACTATGGCTACAGGAAGTTGAGAATTTTTTCTGGAGTGCAGCCTATACCTCCTGGAGAAGAAGAGTATGAAACCTGGATGGAACAGGCTATGCAAGCACTGGAAGAATGGGATGTTCCAGAGGCTCAAAAGAAACAACGCATTACTGAAAGTCTGAAAGGCGTTGCAGCAGAAGCCATCCGAAATTTGAAATTCAGTCAGGAGTCTTGTACAGCATATGACTATCTTCGCATGCTACAAGATGAGTTTGGGCGCACAGAGAAAGCTACAGATCTAATCTTCCTATTTGAACCACATGTTTCAACGGGGAAAATGAGCAGATTTCCGAGTATATTCGACGACTAAACAAAATGCTATACCAGATTGTACTAAAGAAAGGAATAGAAGCCAGGGATATGGATCAAGTTAGAATGAAACAGATCCTGAGAGGCGCTCTGAGTTCCGATCCCATCTGGATCCAGTTGAAGACCTTACAAGGGGGTACCTCTTTGCAATACTCTGATCTCATTAAGATGGTAAGGGAGGGAAGAGGCTATCCTAGAGGAGGAAAAAGAAGGGCTCAGGATTTTCATTTGCTGCTGAGGTTCGAACGGCTCAATGTGTCGAATGGGAATTCAGAAGTGGACCAATTAAAGGCTCAAGTTCCCAGCTGATGCAAATGCTAACCTATTGTCTGCAGGTGTCAAGTCGCCCCCTTGAAAAAGTCACTTCAGAACCAGTTCCTGAATCTACTACTCAGGTGGTGCCTATCAAGAAACCGTCAAACATCTGCTATAATTGCGGAGGAGTGGGTCATTACCGAAATACCTGTCCGAGCCCATCGAATGCAAGAGGAAGTAATCGACCGGCGGGAACTACAGAGGGCCCCAGTGAGGAGCAAACTGGGTGCCCAACTACTGAAGACTGCTCTGATTCCCAGGATACCAATAAGAGGCCCAAGTCTTTACCCAGAGCCTCACCTGCTACGACAAAAAGATCCCCTCCCCTGGCGTCTGGTCCTGTGTCAGAGGGAGGCAAGGCACACCCACAACCTAAACACCCGGAAGGGGAAGAAAACAACCACCACAAGCGAGGAAGAGGGCTAGAGTGCAGCCGACTGGGTCTATGCCTTCTACTACTCCGAAGAAGTTCCCTGACCAGTTGATAGGCCCTTTCACCCATTATCCCAGTTCAAGTAGAAGGGGTTTACACGAAGGCTCTCTCGATTCAGGTGCTCAAGTAACACTGATTTACGGGACTTCTACCAGAAGCATTTGAAGCATCTACCCCTGATGGAGTTAGAGGATCTCGAAATCTGGGGGTATTGGGACTCAGAAGCTTCCATATGATGGGTGTCTACAAGTGAAGCTGGAGTTCAGTTCGGCAACTGTTGGACAACCAGGGGTCTGTGACGCCTTAGCCATTGTATGTCCCCGCCCACCAGGAGCTAATCGAAGTTCTATGATTGTGGGAAACAAATACTGACTTGGTGAGACGCCTTATAACTCCATTAGTGACGGAAGAGAGTTCTACTTCAGAGGAGATGCACCCGATGTTGCGGCCAATCTACCAGCGGATTATTCAAGAACAGAGGGCCCCTGCAGAAGTGGGACGGCTTTGGAGATTAGAAAGAGCAGAGAAGGTCTTACAGCCAGGCGAAATGACTAGTTTTCCAGGCCTCAGTCAAGTTGAATGGTCACAACCAGGCCCCTATGTGGTCCTGGAAACTGATCACAGAAATATGAAGAGATCTGGAGTGGAATTGGTGCCTGAGATAATATCCATCAGAGCTCTACAGCGGGCCCGTGGGAGAGTCCTCTGTAAGTGTATGCAATGTGCAGACTCCCAGTGACCTTGAAGGCACGGATGCGATTGGACAAGTGGCCACTGCACACCCCTCTCACACCACTGAATTGATAGATGGAGTAGACAGAGAGATCCCAGCTGAACGATTCTATCCAAAAGATGCCCCCTGTCTCGCCTGAGTGGAAGAAGCGAATTCAGTCTCAGGCTCCTCAGTGGCAAGATTTATTCTCCAAGGATGAGTTGATGTGGGTGTGCTAGGAGCACTCAGCACCGCGTTCGCCTCCAAGATGACAAGCCCTTTCGAGAAAGGTCACGGCGAGTCCCATTGGGGAGATCTAGATGACCTAAGGAACAGCTGGCTGAATTGAAAAGGACCAGGATAATCCAAGAATCCAGGAGTCCTTATGCCTCACCCCATCGTGGTAGTTCGCAAGAAAAAACGGTTCCCATCCGTTTGTGCATAGACTACCGCACACTCACCAAAGAACCATTCCCGACCAAGTACACTACTCCTCGAATAGAAGATGCCTTACAGTGTACTGTCAGGAGCAAAGTGGTTTAGTGTACTTGACCTGCGAAGTGGATATCACCAGATACCCATGCATCTGAAGATAAAGAGAAGACTGCTTTCATCTGTCCACTGGGATTCTTTGAGTTTAATAGAATGCCCCAAGGCCTCACAGGAGCCCCAGCAACTTTCCAACGACTAATGGAAAAGACGGTGGGAGACATGCACCTGATCGAGGTACTAGTGTATCTAGATGACCTAATAGTCTTCGGAAGAACACTGGAAGAACATGAGCAGCGGTTGGAAAAGGTCTTGAAGCGGCTGCATGAAGAAGGATTGAAACTTTCCTTAGAGAAGTGTCAGTTCTGTCTGCCTTCAGTCACGTACCTGGGACATGTTGTTTCAGCAGAAGGCATATCAACTGATCCTAAGAAGTTGGAAGCTGTGGCTTCATGGCCGAGACCTCGTAATATTACTGAACTCCGGTCCTTCCTAGGATTCTGCTCATACTATAGGAGGTTCGTAGAGGGGTTTGCCAAGATAGCTCAGCCTCTGAACACGCTTCTAAGAATGGAAGGAGCAGAAGATGAATCAATGTCATCAGCCCACGGAACTAGGAAGCCTCGTGAATCAATACAGGAGGAATGGACCGACCAATGTGAAAAAGCTTTCCTCCAATTGAAAGGAAGTCTAACACAGGCTCCTGTCCTTGCCTACGCTGATCCTGCCAAGCCTTATGAACTACATGTGGATGCTAGCAGAGAAGGGCTAGGAGGAGTACTATACCAGGAATATGATGGCCTCCTGAGACCGGTGGCATATGTGAGTCGGGGTCTCACCCCTTCTGAAAAGAATTACCCCACTCACAAGTTGGAGTTCCTGGCCTTGAAGTGGACAGTGGTGGAAAAACTAAAAGACTACCTGTACGGGGCCAATTTCGTGGTCAGAACTGACAACAACCCACTCACTTACATTCTCACTACGGCCAAACTGGATGCCACTGGGCACCGGTGGTTGGCTGCCCTGTCAGGATTCCGCTTTAGCCTCAAATATCGCCCTGGGGTCAATAACCAAGACGCGGATGCCTTATCCAGGAGACCCTATAGCACAGGGGTCCCAGAAACAGAGTGGACTCATTTGACTCCAGATGGAGTTCAAGCCCTATGCCAAGGGGTGGAGTGCCGAACCAAAGGAATGATTGGAGAAAGAGGCCATAGGAGTCATGGCCTGCGGTGTCCCTAAAATGTATTGTAACCCTACACAGCTGAGGAGTGAGGGCCTGCCTACTTTTACGAAAGAAGGACCTGAGAGTAGATCAGGCTGAAGATCCTCTTTGATCGGTTAACTCTGAGAGCAATGAAAGCGGGTCAAAGAGGCTCCTACCTACCGATTCACCAAAAGAGGCTCGTCTGGTCCACAAAAGAGTGGGAACGGTTGAAAACTGCTAGACGGGGGTGGTCTAGACCGAAGGGGCCCCTCGGATGAATTAGAAGAAAAGCAGCAGTTGTTCTCCCAGAGAAGCATAGAGAAAATGTGCTGAAAGCTTTGCATGATGACCATGGTCAGCTTAGGAGCAGAGAGAACTTTTAAACTGGTCCGAGACAGATTCACTTGGCCCTGCATGAGATCCGAAGTTGAAAGCTACAGCCATTCCTGTCTAAGATGTATCCAGGGAAAAACTTTACCCTTCGCGGAGCTGCTCCTATGAGCCATCTGCAGAGTCAAGGGCCTATGGACCTGGTGTGTATTGACTTCCTCTGCTTAGAGCCTGACAATAGTGGAACAGGGAAATATCCTAGTGGTGACAGACACTTTACCCGTTAGCTCAAGCTTTCTCAACCAAAGATCAACGTGCTCCTACTGTAGCCAAAGTCCTATAGCAAAAGTTCTTTGTTCGTTATGGTCTACCTCAGAGGATCCATTCTGATCAAGGCAGAGACTTTGAAAGTCGACTCATCAGGCAGCTCTTGGATCTATTGGGGATTCAGAAGTCAAGAACCTCCCCCTATCACCCCAGGGTGATGCACAACCGGAGAGATTCAATCGGACCTCTACTCAATATGTTGGGAAACACTGTCGTCAGGGAGAAACAGCACTGAGTCGGCATATTCTCACCATTGTGCATGCTTACAATAGCACAGAAAGTGATGTTACAGGATACTCACCGTACCGCCTATGTTTGAAAGAGAAGCCCGATTACCAGTAGATTTAGCTTTTGGCCCTCCCCTTGACCAGACGTCTATTGCCTCTCACCAGGGTTATGTGGATGAGCTGAGGAGAAAACCTGGCTTCTGCATTTGAGAAGGCCCGTTTGACAGTCCGGAGTAGAGAACAAAGAAACAAACGGAACTATGACTTGGCGGGTTCGGGTACAGGATTTACAGGCCAGGTGATCGAGTTCTATTAAGAAATTTGGGTGTGCTTCGGCCAGACACAAACTAGCTGATAGATGGAGTTCTCAGATCTACATCGTCTGTAAACCAATTGCCCTGGCCTGCCAGTGTACCAGATTCGACCAGAGGGAAAGACCCGGGCCACTGAAGAATTGGCATCGGAACATCTCCCTACCTCTGAATGAAGCTGTGCGGGGTACCAGATAGAGATGAGTCTCCTTCACCCCATTCCATCCACTTCCCGATCAAGCACCTGTTACTCGGTCCCAACAGCCACCTTCTACAAGAGAAAGGTGATGACGACAGCGATGAGGAAGATGTGTGTCCGAGTTGGATGTGGCCCATCTGAACCTATGGATGTTCATCCAACTATTATGACTCCCTGAGCCGGATTTGAGCAATCTAGACCAGATTGCCCCTGAATTTGTGCCTCAAGCAAACGAGGATAATTCTGTACCCTCTCAAGGGAGAAGTCTCTTGCCGGAAACCTCAGTGCTAGAAGATACCCCTGTTGAGCCAGTTGAAAAGAAACTGAATTCCCTCAGTTACAGTTTTTCTCCATTGTTTTGGCTCATTTCTTGAAACAGAAATGACATTCTCAAAAAACAACATGGACAAATCTCCAAACCACTTCGCAATTGTTCACAACTGAATGGCATTTCTCATTCATTTCATCAAATTGCAAACTGTCTCAGTACGAAGTCTCACTGTCTCAGTACATTCTTTCAAATGATTTAGTACAAGTAGCCTACATTTAGCACAATTTCCAATTGAAATAGATCTGTTGATCTAAACTGATTGTCATTTCTTCGTCTAATGGTCGTTCTCTCCAAAACGTGTCAGCGTCATTTCATTGTTTAAGTCATCACATGCACAATAGTCTGTTCAATTGTCAAAATTATTCAGGAACATAATACCATGAATACCATATATGAATCTCTTTGGAACATTTGATAAAATTATTACAGCAATTGACAGTCGGGTGCAACTAGAACTTGTCTAACGAAGGAGGGAAGTGGAGTTGGTCTCAGATGACCAATCAAACAGTATGTTTAGTTACTGTACCTAACAGGTGCTGTCCATGATTGTGAATGCTGCCAAACTTGTATATATAGAGCTTGACCATGCAGGAACAGTACAATTTCTGAACATGGAGTTACCTGGCCAAGTAAATGAACAATGGCCACTGTCTGCTCGAGAAGAAGAAGAGGAGGAGGAGTAAGGGTGTGTGGTGGATGCGAATAGGGGGAAGAGGCCGAGGAGCACGAAGACACCATGCTGTCCCTGATGAAATGTCGGGCACAATTATAGACCACTGTCATCAACCATCGGCCTCACAATCAATGATGGAATTATATAATGTATAGGACAGGACACTTTGCATAGAGCAACACAATATGTTCTATTCATTTACATTATTCATATAGTGTGTGTGTGATAGGCCTACAGTATAACAGTATCTTACCTCACGTGGGATGTTACGTATGATACTACACAATGCACAAAAAATATTGTAGATGTACGCGCCTGTGTACTTCCAAGTACCAGTGCTATTACCTGTAAAGTTAAGGGATAATCAGAGTGTAGTTGACTCTGATTCTGATTGCAATTTTACAAAGGGTCTCTGTTTCAGCTGGGCTGTGCTGCGGGTCCATTCTGTGGTTGCTGGGGTGTCATACCACCCCGGGGCGACAGTGGAGTCCAGGCCGGGGTGCCTCTTGCCAGCAGCCAATCGGGAGGGAGTTTCTCTCGCGGGGCATGCTGGGGGAGGGTATTTCTGGAGCAGACGCATTGAGGCGGGGTTTCTTTTCCCGAGGTGGCACCCACCTTTAGGGTGACCACACATCACGGCCCCCGGGCGAGATGGCCTACCAGACAGGGGTGCGCGTGCCACGCGGTGTTCCTGGTTCCGGGACCATGTTGGCCCGGAACATTTAAAGCTGTGGCGGGGCCCCAGTATTCGACTGGGTCCCTAATTCTGAGAAGAACATGTACCCCATGTTTGGAACCACTGGAATACTGGCCAGTAAGTATATTGAACTTGTGAAACATAGAAGCATTCCTATGTAGCTGTCTGTAACTCTAGTGTATGACTCTTCTGTATGACTGATTTGATGTTTTCTTTTTTTACTCTATTGTAGAGAATAATGGCACTGGAAGGAAACGAGACCTCTCACATACCCGTGTATGTGGATGAGGCTGGCTTCAACCTGGCCAAGGGCCAAAGACGTGGCCGTAATTTTATTGGCCACCGGGCCACGGTGGATGTCCCAGGCCAGCGAGGGGGCAATATAACTATGTGTGCTGCCATTTCTGAGAATGGTGTGGCCACTCACATCCCCAGTCTTGGCCCATACAATACACAGAAGCTCCTCATCTTCTTGGACCGCCTTCATTTGGATTTGTCCCTGAAAATGAGAAGAGGTCTCATAGGGCCTCACCTACCACAAATATAATTGTATGGGGCAATGTGAATTTTCACCATGGCCCGCTTATCAGGGCCTGGTTCCATGCTCATCCAAGGATGGATATGGTGTTCCTACCACCTTACTCTCCTTTCCCTCAATACTATTGAGGAGTTTTTCTCCGCTTGGAGGTGGAGAGTGTATGAGCATCGGGCTCAAGATCAGAGTTCCCTGATCCATACAATGGACGCTGCCTGTGAGGATATTACAGGAGATCAGTGTAGGGGATGGTTGCAACATGCCACGTGTTTTCTTCCCCTTGTTGCATCACAGGGAGAATATACGCTGAGGATGTTGACGAAAATCGGGGGCCAGACAGACAGCAGCGTGTGAATGGGCAGGAGGGTGAGGACGGTGGACAGGAGAGGGAGGGTGAGGACGGTGGACAGGAGAGGGAGGGTGAGGACAGGTGGCCAGGAGAAGAGCGAGGAGGGTGAGGACGAGTGGGCCGGAGGGTGAGGACGGTGGAGAGGAGAGGGAGGGCGTGAGGACAGCGACTAGTGAAGAGATGGTTACAGTAGATGTAAAACTCCCTGCTTAATTACAGATTGAGGCTAAATGTAATTTTCCGTTGTTTTATGGTTTGTGCATTTATATTTCCGTAATATCTAATGCTGGTATACATTTTCTTTTTACTCTGAAGTATGAAGTTACCGTATTTATCGCGGTAAACGCGCTCCCGCTGTATACCGCGCCACCCCTAAAGCTTTGTCCCCGAATCCTGTGAAATTTTTTTTTTTTTTTACTTACAGTTTTGGTGTCATGCGCGGCGTCCCATCGGCGGGCGGCCTCGTCGGGGTCCGGCAGTCCGTCTGTGGATCTCGGAGTGTCCTCTTCGTCGGGTCCGGCATCCTTCTGCGACTTCGGGTGTCCTTTTCGTCTGGTCCGGCGTCCTTCTGCGGCGTCCCTCGCGTCCTCCCCGCTCGTTTCCCGTGCCGAGTTTGAATATTGTGCCGACATATACCGAGCGCAGTACACTCATGTATCGTCGGGCAGGCTCGGCAACTCTCCGCGCTGATGTCCTGTACGCTCAGGACGTCAGCGCGAGAGGCGCCGAGACTGCCCGAAGATACACGAGTGTACTGCGCTCGGTATATGCCGGCGCAGTATTCAAACTCGTGGCGGGGAAAGCGGGGGTATCGGCGTATACCGTGCACCCACGATTTTGCCCTGATTTTCAGGGCAAAATAGTGCGCGGTGTACGCCGATAAATACGGTACTTTGTGTGTGAATGATAATGGTTACAATACTGTAAAGTAATTTTTCCTTGGCAGTATGAGTGCAATGTGTGATGTCAAACCTTGGAGGCGACCTCTTAGGCCCCCGTACACACGAGAGGATCCATCCGCTGAAAAATTTCAGCGGATCGGTTTCAGCGGATAGATCCCCTGGTGTGTACGTTCCAGCGGATATTTATCCACGGATATTTGCGATTTCCAGCAGATAAAAATTTGTTAGCATGCTAACAAATCTATCCGCTGGAATCGGCTCCAGCGGATCGATCCGGTGGTCTGTACAGACTCACCGGATCGATCCGTCCGAACCCGTCCCTCGTATGCGTCGTAATGATTCGAAGCATGCGTGGATTTCCTTATATGACAGCGTCGCGCACCATCATCGCGGCGACGGCGCGACACGTCACCGCGGTTGAATTCCGCGCAGATTTGGATCCGATGGTGAGTACATGCCAACGGATCCAAATCCGCCAGAGGATTTATCCACGGATACGGTCTGAAAGGTGGACATGAGGGATATTTCAATGGTCCTCTGCCATAGAGACAAAACATCTAAACATTTTGACTTGCGGTGCTTACACAATGCCAAAGGGATGAAGCATTTTGGGGGCACTGACTATTTGAATGAGAAAGAAATTTAGTTTTGACACATGAGTGAACTGTTTTGGGAAAGATATGAACTTTTGAAGGTGAACCATGGTGTTGTGCCGAACCATCCGGGTTATTTTGGCAAAAGTACCAAGAGAGCTGAGAACGTCCGGTCTGTATCAAGAAATGAGCCAAAGCAATTGAGAAAAATATTTGCCATTTTGAAGGCACTGACTCTTTATATGGGAAATGAATACGGTTTTGAAGCATGAGTGAACAGTTTTGGGAGAGATATGAGCTTTTGCACGTGAGTTATAGTGTTGTGCTAAACTGTAAGACTGTTTTGCCAAATGATCTTAGAGTTTTGAGAATGTCATTTCTGTTTCAAGAAATGAGCCAAAACAATAGAGAAAAACTGTAACACAGCAAGTAGAAGAGGACTCAGCAGATGAAGGCCCATCCAGGTTTCTAGAATCAAGGTCCAAACGACTGGTGCGACCTCCTCAGAGACTCACTTATGACTCACCGGGGAACAGCACAGAGGAAGCTATCACTACTGTACGCAGATCACCCAAAGTGTCCACCCTAACCACAGAGGTATCAAAGGACTTGTGTCCAATCCCGACCATCAGCACACCTTGGTGGAGTGTTCCTCTGCCCCCTCCACTTGCTAGACGTTGTCATAGACTGCATCTATCTATGCGCAGTAAAGGTATTCAGATGGTCTAGTATAAACTTTATATGTGCCTTTCATACTGTATACATTGTCTGTAGAACTTACAAATACAGTTTACCCTTTGGGGGGGACCCCAAAGACTTTAAGTAGGGGGAGAATGTAGCCCTGTTGTGATTTTCAGCCATTTAAGAAGATATATATATATATATATATTGCAGCAGGTGGAGCCAGAGAGCACAGATTTGGAGGCTGCAGTACAGAACAGACATAGAGATACATTTTTACAGCAAGGGGCTGGATAACTGCATTTTCCCAGGAGGCTTTGAGACAGGAAGTTCCAGGAGAGAGGGGAGTCAGGAGGAAGCAGTGAGGAGAGGGAGTCTGGAACAAGGACCCAGGCAAGACAGATCTGCATCACAGAGTGATTTAAGACAGCTTGTGTCAGAGCTGTGTGTTTGCCACTGAGACACAGGCTCTATGCAATAGTTCTTGGAGAGACTGATGTTCGTCTACTGAAACAGAGAGAGACTGTGTTTGAGCGATCGAACTGAGGCCTGGTCGCAGGGCCGATCCAGCCACCGGAGTAATCCAGCCTGCCCAACTGAGTGAGTACAGCTGACGGAGGTTATTGCCAGATTCCCAGACGGCCCCTAGACGATCTGAGATGTCCTGCCGGAGGCTTTAAAAGACTGCATCCATTTCACAGACGTCGGTCTGAGGAAAGAGGGACACTCGCTTCCGCAGACAACCATCCTCCTTCCCCAAAGAGACATTGGAAGTGTGTGAGCGGCCTTTGGCCATTGCAACAAGTGTATTTCCTACATCTGTCATACATCCAGGGCCCCAACGTTGGCTAGCCTAGGACAGTACTACTGGCCAGTAGTTTAGGGTGGGGTCGATACTGCTAAGTATATAGATATATTACTGTTCATCGCATTCAATCTAACGTATTATCTCATTCTGTTATTAGTTGTATTATATTAGAGTGGGGAGACATTAAGGGCTTTTGCTCTATCCCACAGTCATTAAATCTGTTATAAAACTTCACAAGGTGTGCTGGTGTGCTGTGGATTCATTGTTTGTGGTGTGTCACAGAGGTGGAGACAGAAGACCCGATAATTCAGCGGCTCCTTCGGGGGTGAGCGCTACAATTGTAACCATTATCATTCACACACAAAGTACCTTCCATACATCAGAGTAAAAGAAAATGTATACGGAAATATAAATACACAAACAAAAACAAGGAAAATTACATTTACTGTAAAATTACAATGCTGTAAATAAAGCTGGAGTTTCACAACTACTGTAACATCTCTTCACTGGTCGCTGTCCTCACCCTCCCTCTCCTGGCCACCGTCCTCACCCCTCCTGTCACCGTCCTCACCTCCTGTCCCACCGTCTCACCCTCCTGTCCATCCGTCCTCACCCTCCCCTCCTGGCCACTGTCCTCACCCTCCCTTTCCTGTCCCCCGTCCTCACCCTCCTGCCCATCCACACGCTGCTGTCTGTCTGGCCACAGATTTTCGTCAACATCACAGCGTATATTCTCCCTTGCGATGCATCGAGGGAAGAAACGGGCATGCATGTCGCAACCATCCCCTACACTGATCTCCTGTAATATCCTCACAGGCAGCATCCATTGCATGGAGCAGGGACCTCTGATCTCGAGCCCCGATGCTCATACACTCTCCACCTCAAGCAGAGAAAAACTCCTCAATAGGATTGAGGAAAGGAAAGTAAGTTGGTAAGGAACACCATACTCCATCCTTGGTATGAGCAGTGACAGGCCCTGATAAGCGGGCCATGGTGAAAATTCACATTGTCCCATACAATTATATATTGTGGTAGGTGAGGCCCCTTATGAGACCTCTCTCATTTTCAGGGATCAAATCAAATGAAGGCGGTTTCAAGAAGATGAGGAGCTTATGTGTATTGTATGGGCTGGGGATGTGAGTGGCCACACCATTCTGAGAAATGGCAGCACACATAGTTATATTGCCCCCTTGCTGGCCAATAAAGTGTCCCGGTGGCCAATAAAATTACGGCCACATCTTTGGCCCTTGGCCAGGTTGAAGCCAGCCTCATCCACATACACGGGTATGTGAGAGGTCTCGTTTCCTTTCAATGCCATTATTCTCTACAATAGAGTAAAAAAAGAAAACATCAAATCAGTCATACAGAAGAGTCATACACTAGAGTTACAGACAGTTACATAGGAATGTTCTATGTTCCACAAGTTCAATATACTACTGGCCAGTATTCCAGTGGTTCCAAACCTGGGGTACATGTTCTTCTCAGAATTGGGGACCCAGTCGAATACTGGGGCCCCGCCACAGCTTTAAATGTTCCGGGCCAACATGGTCCCGGAACCAGGAACATCGCGTGGCACGCGCACCCCTGTCTGGTAGGCCATCTCGCCGGGGGGCCGTGATGTGTGGTCACCCTAAAGGTGGGTGCCACCTCAGGAAAAGAACCCCGCCTCAATGGCGTCTGCTCCAGAAGTACCCTCCCCCAGCATGCCCCGCAAGAGAAACTCCCTCCCGATTGGCTGCTGGCAACAGGCACCCCAGCCTGGACTCCACTGGTGCCACCTGTCGCCCCGGGGTGGTATGACACCCCAGCAACCACAGAATGGACCTGCAGCACAGCCCAGCTGAAACAGAGACCCTTTGTAAAATTGCAATCAGAATCAGAGTCAACTACACTCTGATTATCCCTTAACTTTTACAGTAATAGCACCGGTACTTGGAAGTACACAGGCGCTACGTCTACAATATTTTTCTTGTCATTGTTAGTATCATACGTAACATCCCACTGAGGTAAGATACTGTTATACTGTAGGCCTATCACACACACACACACTAAATGAATATGTAAATGAATAAACATATTTGTTGCTCTATGCACAGTGTCCTTGCCTGTACATTATATAATTCCATCATTGATTGTGAGGCCATGGTTGATGACATGGTTTATAATTGTGGCCCGAATTTCATCAGGGACAGCATGGTGTCTTCGTGCTCCTCGGCCTCTTCCCCCTATTCCACCACCACGCACCCTTACTCCTCCTCCTCTTCTTCTTCTTCGAGCAGACAGTTGCCATTGTTCATTTACTTGGCCAGGTGACTCCATGTTCAGAAATTGTACTGGTCCTGCATTGTCAAGCTCTATATATACATGTTTGGCAGCATTCACAATCATGGACAGCACCTGTCAGGTACAGTAACTAAACATACTGTTTGATTGGTCATCTGAGACCAACTCCACCTCCTCCTTCGTTAGTCAAGTTCTAGTTGCACCTGACTGTCGATTGCTGTAATCATTTTATCAAATGTTCCAAGAGATTCATATATGGTATTCATGGTATTATGTTCCTGAATCATTTTGACAATTAAACAGACTATTGTGCATGTGAGGACTTAAACAATGAAATGACGCTGACACGTTTTGGAGAGAGAACGACCATTAGACTGAAAAAATGACAAAATCAGTTTAGTTCAACAAGATCTATTCAATTGGAAATTGTGCTAAATGTAGGCTACTTGTACTTAATCATTTGAAAGATGTATGAGACATTGAGACATATACTGAGACATTTGCAATTTG